>NW_026720107.1:0-11322 GCF_029784015.1 Lycium ferocissimum
AAATGCAATGAAACTGCACGAGTGAGAAGGAGAATCAGTACAAAATGAATCATCACCCGAGACTCAAAGAATAATTATATAACCACACTTGAGAATCAAAGACAACCGCATGTCAAGTACCGCAGAACTAGAATTCAGGGAGTCAGTATTTTCTCGTTCGCCGTTTTAGTAATTCATGCCAAAAAAAAAGGCGGATAGTTTTAAATCCCAAGTTTATCTTTTCGCTCAACTTACTTCTGACTCGTAAATCTACAATCAAGGGAATTCATACTATAATTAGGTCCGTCATATACTTATCTTGTCCAAAAAATCTTTCTAATAAAATTTGAAGTTTCCCTCCGTTTATATGCCTACCCCAAAATCGTAATTCAAAAACCAATAACAAAAATCAATACCAAATTAACAACATCATTTTAACACCAACAGTGCCATAAAAAAAACCCCACACTCGTTTTCCAATTTCCATAACTAACCAACTTATATACAATTATTTAATGTTTGTCTCCGAGAATAAACCGGTATTAACGTAAATAGAAAGAGATTCATACCTTATTCTTGTTAAAACAGCAATATCCTCAATATCAACGCTAAAATCCACCGCAAAACAATACTAGAATCAAACCACTTTGACCTAAACTACTACTCCGTTATTTAAATTTTTGCCACTTTTGTTTCCCCTCACTTTTCTCTTCTAATTTCGGAATTTTCTGGGAAAAATCTAATGAAAAAGGGGGTTATTCCCCTTTTATATGGGGGAAAACGGTCGGGTCACCGTAGCGGGATCGTAGCAAGTCGGACGAGCAAGATGAGCACGTGTTTCTTCTTGTCACCGAACTTGTAACGTCCATAATTTCACTCCGGCCCCGCCGACGAGCGGTTTTTGGTTGGAAACTAGACTCAACGAACTTCATTTTAGGTTGTGTTTCACTTAAAAAGACTTCATATGCTAAGAGAATTCGTCCCCCAAGGGACCAAAATTTTCACACAAAGCTTTACCCATCCTTTTTCCAAAGTCGACCCCTCCATTTTTCCACTCATTTCCTTATAAAAACCCTTTCCTAAAAACCTTATATATATATCTTTCACTCATTAAATATACTTAATAATGCTTGCTCCTTATATTCCAAAGTGGTTTTACTTAACCATAACTCAATGTACTTATGTTCAAATTTGATAAGTGCTTTTTCAAGATACGTGTAACAAATAAATTGATAAAGGGTGAACCACGCAACGAACAATTTCCTTTATATACAATGATCCATACCGGGGAGCCATATAAGTCATCTCGATTGACAAAAAATAAGCCGATCGACGTACTAGAAATATATTTTTCTTAACTAACTTTTAGTTCACTTTTCTTGTGTTTAAGCAAATTTCATTCACTTGCTTCTTAATATTCGTATTTTCTCTTGCGGAAAAGACGGATTGGTGAAAAAATGATGATTTGGTGCTTTAAATGATGAAAATAGACTTTGAATCTGAGTAGAAATTCAAGACATGAAGCGAGATCAAGTTAGAACCCTAGAATCAAGTACACAACAGGAAAATGAGAGGAAGTGAAAAATAGACAAAATAATAACTTAGCACTCCGTTCCGTATGCCATAAGCGTCGGGGTATCAAAGGGAGAAATCGATCCCAAAATAAGAAGAACAAAAGTACCGTAAAAAGAAGTTTGGTGATTCGTGCCACTCTTCGTAGCGTGCTCCGCACCGAGCACTATTAGAAAAACCCGCATATTTCATATTTCCGGCTTTAACTTGGCAACTCCGGTTACATCCGTATTTTATACAATCGGGAAATTTGAAATAATTGTGGCTTTTAAGAGATAAGGCCATATTTGATTTTTATTTAACATGTAAGTTGGTCATGGGAAGTATTGATGTGAAAAATATCGAGGAAGGCTAAGGGCAAAATTGGAATTTTGGAAATTAGTTTCGGGAATTTCAACGAGAGTTATTACTAATTGGGCTCAAAAAAAAGAAAAATGAGGCCCATAAGAGAGGAGGGGTGGCCGGCCATACCATGGCCAAGCCCACATGATTTATTTAATTTTCCATGTGATTATTAATATAAAGGGGGCATTATGTATAGAAGTTTCAAGAAAAAATTAGAAGAGAGAAAAACAAAGAACAAGAGTAAAAAAAAAAGAGAGATTCGGCCATGACCATGGCAATTTGACTCCATAAAATCTTCTTCCAAAATTATTCTCTTGTTATATTCCCACTAATTCAAGGCTTCTCTACAACTTGGTGGGATTGTTTTGGAAGATAGAGGGCTTGTTTCATCAATTGGACACTTAAGCTAAGTGAAGAAGTTTGAAGAAGAAGGTAAGAATTCATCCCTTCTAGTTATGTTATGAAGGTTTGTTCGTGTAGTAGTATATGTAAATGAGTTGAATGCATTGAAATATGGAAGTTTGCATGGTGGAAGTGTGTGCTTGTGGCCGTGTGGTTGCTATGGTGTGTGTAGAAGTGATGTTGAATCTTATATTGAGTTTTAGTTGTGGTTATTGTAGAAATTGTATTGGAAATGAAAGTTGAATGAAAATGGAATGAAGTTGGAAATTGGCCTATGGCCGTGTGGTATATGATAGAGGAATAGCGATGGATTTATTTTATTTAACGTGTTAGTTGCGCTATTGTGATCATTATAATGTAAATGAAGATTATATAGGTTAAGTTTGCATGAAAATGGAATGTGGAGAGTTATGACGCATTAATGTGATTTTATGGCATTAAGATCATGAAGTTGTTAAGGTGTAAATTGTTGTTGTTGGGAGATGAATTAGTAAGTAGAAAATGCGTTGAATGGTTTTGTTTCATATATGAGAATTTTGGATGGAATATGGAAATTGATGAAATTGTTGAATATTGGACATATAGCTTGAAATGCTCTTAGTTATGTTTAAATGATCTCAAATTAGTGAATGAATATATAAACGTTGATGTTGGTTCGAATGTGCGCAATTGGATTGAAAGTTGCCATACTATGTAGTAAGGAAGACTACTTATGTTGGAATGTGTTTTGGATCGGTTGTTTATATTGTTGATGTACTGTTGGTATTGTTGTTGATATTTGGGCCGAGCCATATTCTCGGGATGGTGTGTTTACGGGAAATGCCGCCGAAATTTCGGTAGACAAGTATTGGCTAAGGTTGAAGATTGAAAGTCTCATGAATAGTAACCGGCAAATGTGACCATTTGCGCATTCTAGGCGAAACGGGATTGAGATAAAGCGAGCATAAGACGTCCGAAGGTATGTGAAGCTATCCCTCTCCTTCGTTGGCATGTCTTAGGTGTATTAGGCTTGAATTTGAGCCTCGGGGAGTTATCCCTTGTTCATCGAAATCCAACTCGGAAATGGAGCACTATTCATTCAAAAAGGCGATTGAACTAGAATCTTTATATTTTGTTGGAAAAGTGTTCAAACATCCGTAACTGCAGGAATGTAATCGAATTGCCTTGAAACTTCCATAAACCACTCCGAGGAGTGTGATATTTTATAAAACTTTCCAAAAACCACTCCGGGCGGGGGTGTGATATATTATTTTCTAAGGCTTTTCTAAAACCACTCCGAAGGGGTGCGTACAAACCACTCCGGCGGGAGTGTGATATTTTATAAAACTTTTTAAAAACCACCCCGAAGGGGGTGCGATATTTTATTATTATTATTACTATTATTAATATGCCCGAAGGGGCTAGGATTAGTATTATGTCGCGAGTGGCATGCCCGATGGGGCCAGGGGGGCCGTGTGCGCGAGTGACATGCCCGAAGGGGCTAGGATTATGTCGGGGCCGGCATGTCCGGGTGGGGCCGGGATAGACGTATGTTGGACCGGCATGCCCGAAGGGGCCATCATTTTACGTCGGGACGAGCGCATGTCCGATGGGGCCGGGGATAGACGTATGCTCGGACCGGCACACCCGGGGGGGATTATTATTATTATTATTACTATTATTATTATTATTAGTATTATTATTGTTATTATTATTATCGTCATTATCATTATGCCGGAGCGACGTACCGAAAAGGGCCATCATTATTATTGCGTCGGGAAGCGCCGTCCGAAGGGACTATTTTATTTAAATATTTAATTCATGTCGTAACCTAAACTTGCTTTCTGTTGTATTTTACGATTTACGCTTTAGTAATGCTTTACATACTCCGGCACATTCCGTACGACCCTCCTTCTTCGGGGGCCGCGTTTCATGCCACGCAGGTACACGCGATGAAGAGAAGACTTGCTAGAAGTTGTTTCCGCGGGATTGGCGAGCTCCACCTCGATTTCGGAGTGTTGCGGAGTCGGTGTTCGTGTCATGGTTTTAGCATATGTTAGAGACTTTGCGAGACGAGTGTCTTGTGGATAGTGCGTCGGGAAGTGCGAATGATTTGTAAATGTTAAAAGAGTATGCATTTTCGGATAATGATTATTGTTTGAAAAGTTTCATGTTTCTTAAAATTTTCGAAATGACGGTTTTAGTAACGCGAACGTTTAAGGGTTCGCTCGACTCTCGAGGGGTCGGTGCCCATCACACCCCAAGAAGGTCGGGGTGTGACACCAATGCACCTCCCCGCATGGCAAGAGTTTGTAGATGCGTTTCTCCGACACTATTTGCCCCGAAAGTTCGGCGAGCTAGGGCCGATAAGTTTCTAAATTTGAGACAAGGGAGCATGAGTGCTCTAGAGTATAGCCTCCGCTTTAACTCCTTGGCTAGGTATGCTTCGGCCATGGTAGCGGATATGGGAGATCGAGTATACAGGTTTGTGAAAGGCCTAGGGCCACACTTGATGGATAGATGTCACCGCGTCCGCCAGACAATATGGATATTGCACGCATCCAAGCCCACGCTCAAAATTTAGAAGAAAGCTTGCAACAACAAAGAAAGCGAGTATGATAGAGGGCATAACAAGAGGGCCGGATCATCGGGTCCAATGAACGAGTATGGAGGTGGGCACGCCGTGCTAGTCTTCTAGACATTCGGGCTATTCTATGACTAGTGCGCCTCCACGGTATTCAGGCCAGAGATTCGATAGATCTACTCATCCCGGGCCGAGTCAGAGCTTTTCGGGATCTCAGTTTAGAGGTGATTCGGGTCAGGCGAGGCCACCCGTACCACGATGCTCCCAGTGTGGGAAGTTACATTGGGGCCAGTGCAGATTGGGTTCGGAGGGTTGTTATTCATGTGGTCGACCGAGCCATATTATGCGAGATCGCCCCTCGGTTAGTGGCGAGAGGTAGGACCCGGCCTTCGGGGTCGGTGGCGGATCTTCGGCATCTGGCGCCCGCGGGGCCGGGGGTTCACACGCGCCGGTCCGTGGTAGAGGCAAGAGCCCCCAGTTCTAGCGGTCCTCAGCACCGTATCTATGCTTTGGCTGGACGCCAAGATCTTGAGTCTTCTCCTGATGTGGTTACAGGTATATTATCGGTATTTTCTCATGATGTATATGCTTTGATAGATCCCGGCTCCACATTGTCATATGTTACTCCATATATTGCGGGTCGGTTTAGAATCAAACCGAGTCGATTAAGCTTTTGAGGTGTCTACACCCGTTGGTGAATCGGTAATAGCTAGCCGAGTATATAGAAATTGTGTAATTGTGATTTGTGATCGCCGTACTATGATTGAATTGCATGAATTAAAAATGGTGGACTTTGATGTTATTATGGGCATGGATTGGTTGGCTTCTTGCTACGCCAATGTCGATTGTAGAATGAAAATAGTTCGCTTCCAATTTCAGGAGAACCGGTTTTAGAATGGAGAAATACGGCGTCACAGGCAGGTAGGTTTATTTCCTATCTAAAGGCAAGGAAAATGATTACAAAAGGTTGAATTTATCATCTAGTGCGAGTTCACGATGTAGTAGTTCGAACCGCCGACCTTTCGTCCGGTCCCGGTAGTGAATGAATTTCCGGATGTATTCCGGAAGAGCTTCCGAGCCTTCCTCCCGAGCGGAGATTGACTTGCTATTGATGTGTTGCCGCACACTAAGCCTATATCCATCCCTCCCTATAGAATGGCTCCCCTTGAATCGAAAGAGTTGAAAGAGCAGCTTAAAAGATTTGCTCGATAAAGGCTTTATTAGGCCTAGCTCATCCCGTGGGGAGCACCGTATTATTTGTTCAAAAGAAAAGATGGCTCTTTAAGGATGTGCATTGACTATCGGCAATTGAATAAGGTGACGATTAAGAATAAATATCTCTTCCGAGGATTGATGACTTATTTGATCAATTACAAGGTGCCCAATGGTTTTCTAAGATAGATTTGAGATCCGGATATCATCAAGTGAGAGTTAGGGAGAAAGATATCCCCAAAACAGCTTTCAGAACAAGATATGGCCATTTCGAGTTTCGGGTAATGTCATTTGGGCTAACTAATGCACCGGGCAAAGTGTTTATGGATTTGATGAATGATGTGTTCGGGCCCTTTCTAGATTTGTTCGTGATTGTGTTCATCGATGACATTTTGGTGTATTCTAGATCCGAGCGTAACATGCGGATCATTTTGCGCATCGTCCTCGGAGTTCTTCGTACTCAAGAGTTATTTGCGAAATTTTCTAAGTGCGAGTTACGAGTTGAACTCGGTGGCATTTCTTGGGCACATTGTTTCGGCGTGGAATTCGGGTAGATAACCAAAAGATTGAGGGCCGTAAAGACTTGGCCAAGGCCTACAACTCCTACGGAGGTACGTAGTTTCCGGGCTTAGGAGTTATTACGGGAGATTTGTTGAAGGTTTTTCTTCCATTTCTGCCCCACTTACCAAGTTGACTCGAGAAATCGGCAAAGTTTCAATGGACGAGATGCTTGTGAACGTAGTTTCCAAGAGCTAAAGGACCGATTGACTTCTGCTGGGATCCGACACTTCCAGAGGGATTGGAAGGGTATGTAGTTTATTGTGATGCTTCGTGCATTGGGTTAGGCTGTGTGTTGATGCAGCATGGCAGAGTGATCGCATATGCTTCAAGGCAATTAAGAAAGCATGAAAAGAATTATCCAACCCATGATCTTGAATTGGCTGCGGATCCATGCATTAAAGATATGGAGGCATTATTTATATGGTGTTCATGTAGATATTTACATAGATCACAAAAGCCTTGATATATTTTCAAGCAAAAAGAGTTGAATTTGCGGCGGACGACGATGGTTAGAATTGTTAAAAGATTATGATGTTGATATTCTATATCACTCGGAAGGCAAATGTGGTGGCGGCTCCTTGTGCGCGGATCCATGGGAAGCTTATGTGATGTGAAATCGAGAAACGAGAAATGACTTGTGAGCTCCGGCGGCTAGCTAGCCTAGAGTCCGAGTAGTGGACTCGGGTAGCGGGGAACTACCCTTCGAATTTAGCGAGTCTCATCGCTAGTAGTAGAAGTGAAGGAGCGACAATACAAAGATCCCATGTTAGTGCGGTACGAGATACACTCCTCGAAAGAGGAGTCATCATTTGAGATTACAGGAGACGGAGTTCTCCGATGTCGGGGCAGGTTATGTGTTCCGAATGTGGCAGGATTGCGCCACCAAATATTGAGAGAAGCTCATTGTTCCTGTTATTCTATCCACCCCGGAGCGACAAAGATGTATAATGATCTTAAATCCATGTATTGGTGGAATGGGATGAAGAAAGCATATCCGATGAATTTGTAGCTCAATGTCCCAATTGTCAACAAGTGAAAATAGAGCACCAAAAGCCGGGCGGATTGTTACAGTTATAGAAATTCCAACTTGGAAATGGGAAGTGATTAACATGGACTTTATCACGGGTTTACCCGTTCTCGGCGTAAGTATGATTCCACATGGGTGATTGTGGATAGACTCACCAAATCACTCATTTCTTGCCGGTCGTAACGACGTATGTAGAGAGGATTATGCAAAGCTCTATGTTAAAGAGATAGTGCGACTTCATGGTGTTCCGTATCTATTATCTCCGATAGAGGTACTCGATTTTAAATTTACGGAAGTCCTTCCAAGAGGGCTTAGGGACTCAAGTAAGCCTTAGCACGGCATTTCATCCACGCACCGATGGACAAGCCGAACGTACTATCCAGACTCTCGAGGATATGTTGCGAGCATGTATGATAGATTTTGGAGGAAATTGGGATGATCATTTGCCGCTCATTGAATTTGCTTATAATAATAGCTATCATTCTAGCATTCAAATGGCACCGTATGAAGCCTTATATGGGCGAAAGTGTAGATCCCCGATTGGGTGGTTTGAGACAGAGAGGCTAAATTGATAGGGCCGAATTTGGTCCAACAAGCCATAGAGAAAGTCAAGCTTATACGAGATCGATTCGTTAGCAGCCCAAAGTCGTCAAAAATCTATGCGGATAATCGTCGAAGGGACCTAGAGTTCCAAGTCAAAGATTGGGTGTTCTTGAAAGTGTCGCCGATGAAAGGCGTTATGAGGTTTGGCAAAAGGGGAAGCTTAGTCCCCGGTATATTGGGCCTTATGAAATTGTGCGCAAAGTAGGCCAAGTAGCTTACGAATTAGATTTACCTCCCGATTTGGAGTCACCATCCGTTGTTCCATGTCTCGATCGCGTAAATGTATTAGAGATCCTACTAGGATCGTTCCATTAAATGATGTTCAAGTGAGTAAAAGTTAGCTTATGATGAAAAACCCATTGCCATACTAGATAGGCAAGTACGGAGGCTTAGAAGCAAAAAGGTGGCCTTAGTTAAGGTTTTGTGGAGAAATAATAATCGAGAAGAAATGACATGGGAAGCGGAAGAGAGCATGAAATCCAAATATCCGCACCTATTCCAGCCCCTAGAAGAGGGCCAAGATGAGACGTCAATATCACAAGGTATGTACGCTTTCCTTCTATGTATTCGGGTCGTGTGTGGCCAAATTATATTGCTATTATGTTATGGCCCTGTGTGGCATTGATATTATGGGTTGTTGTGACAGGGCGGTAGTGCCATATTATAGGGGAAACTCTGGCGAAATTTTTATAAAATCCCCGAGTGCTTAACATTCGAGGACGAATGTTCCTAAGGGGGAGAGAATGTTACACCTCGGAAAAAAATTTTCGTTGATGCACAGTGAGTAGGCTAAAGAGAAATATGAAGTATACGATGTTTCAATAAATAAGGCATAGCAATTGATGATTCTAAATGAGATTCGAAAGACATTCGATGTTAGATAAGGAAGTTGCCAAGAAAAGGCTATGTAGCGATAAGTTCGGAAAAGCTTTATGAGTAGTAAGTCGATGAAAACTTAATGATGTGTTGGGGAAGAGTTATGACGCCCCTTAGGTTGCTAAGGAAGTGATAAACAAGTGCTAAGAAGGTTCCATAAGGATTGGAGATCAAACGAGACGACGGGATCAAACTTGGTGGAACTGTGAGTGCCACGGCCAGATCCACGGCCAGCATTGCATTCCACGGACCGTGGATGGGTCCGTGGAACTGCCCGCGAGAGAGCAGCTGGCTGGTCGGGAACCACGACCGGCTCCACGGACAGCACTTGGTTCCACGGACCGTGGAACACCCGACGGCCGAAATGTTTTAAGTGTTTAAATGAGTTCCCAACTTCATTATTTCATTTCCAACCTCTCTCTACTTCTCTCTAAAGGCTCTAGGGTTCCATATTTGTTCCAAGAACAAGAACACAAAGGAGATCAAAGGTCTTAATCATCAAACCAAGTGAATCAAAGTAAGGAAAACCATTAAAGTTCATCAAAAGCAAGAAATCCAAGTGAAGGAAAATCTAGGGTTTGGCTCAAGTGAGGTTCATGCAACCAAGGTTCAATCCTACACCATCTAAGGTAAGTTTTATGATGTTTCCATGTTATATAAAGTGTTGGGAAGATGAAACACTCGAATTATTGTTATTTCCCGCCTTTTTGCATAATCGAAAAATTCGAAATAATTGTGATTTATGAGAAAGAAGGCCATGTTTGAATTTTTTTTAGTAGGGGTGTGGCGGATATGAAAACTTGAATGTGAAAACGCCGGAGAAGGCTTAAGGGCAAAATTGGAATCTTGGAAATTTGTTTCGGGAATTACAAAACATGATTTGTGAAGGATTGGGCCAAAAAAAAGAAGAGAAAAACAAGGCCCAAAAGAGAGGGGTGGCCGGCCATATGGCCTTGGCCCAACCCCATATAATTAATCATGTGATTAATTATATAAGGGACCTTATCATCTAGAAAATTCAAGAAAAACAAAGGAAAATCAAGAACAAGAACAAGGGAGAAAAACGGCCAAGAAAGAAAAGAAAGAGAAAGGAAAAAAAAAATTCCAAGTTCATCAACCTTGATCCATAAATCTTGCTCTT
This sequence comes from Lycium ferocissimum, assembly GCF_029784015.1. Classification (NCBI taxonomy): domain Eukaryota; kingdom Viridiplantae; phylum Streptophyta; class Magnoliopsida; order Solanales; family Solanaceae; genus Lycium; species Lycium ferocissimum. Next base: position 10,282 of record NW_026720107.1, read on the forward strand.
CTTGAATTCATACTAAGTTCAAGGTGCTCTCCAAGTTGGTATAATTTTCAAGGCAAGAAAGTGCCTCTTTTGGCAAGTGGAAAGAAGTTGGAAAGGTAAGGATTCTATGTTCTTTGTGTTATGGAAGATTTATGAATGTTAGAATAAGTGGAATTGCATGGAAATCATGGAATTGTGATTGTGTGTGTGTGAGCCGTGTATGTGTGTGTGTGTACATATGGCCGTGTGTGTGTGTATGTTGCATGGCTATGATTAGTTGAATTTGGTGTTGTGTTTTAGTTGTGGTTATGATGGAATTCATGTTGGAAAGGAAAGTTGAATGAAATTGATGGAAGTTGGGAATATGGATGTAGCCGTGTGGTATGGAAGGGAAAATAAAAAGTGAATTAATTTTATTTGATGTGCTAATTGTGTTGTTATGGCCTTAGGAAGTAAATGGAAGGTTAATGGTTTTGTTGTCATGGAAGAATATTGTAAGGTGTTGTAGGAAAACATGCAACTTTATTGTAGTTATGCAAATATGAAATGGAAGTGATAAGATGCAAATTATGATAGTTGTTAATGGAATTGAAAGGTAAAAATATGTTATGAAAGTTTATGTTAGAAGTCGGAAGTTTGGAACGAATTATGGTTTTGGTGGAAAGTTTGTATGTTTTGTATATTTTGGGAATATAGTGTCGAAATGCTATGAAATGCTTCCGGATTATATTGTAATGATCTTGGACCGCAATGAATGAGAGCATGTTGATATTGATTTGAAAAAATGTGAAGTCGGAATGGAAACTATTGCATTATGTTGGAAAGTGGGTTAGTTATATTATATTGTGTTTTGTTGTAATTGTTGATGTTGTTGGGATTGTTGTTGTTGACATTTGAGCCGAGATAAATTCTCGGGGTGTCATATTTATAGGGGAGGTGCTGCCGAAATTTCGGTAGACAATTATGAACCCAAGATTGAGATTTCAAGTCTCATGAATAGTAACTGGTAAAAGGTGACCATTTCGTTGCATTTTTGACGAAACGGATTGGAGTTTTGGCAAA
>NW_026720108.1:0-9795 GCF_029784015.1 Lycium ferocissimum
CTTTTAGGAACATTTTTGATATTTTGTAAAATTCCCATTTTGCCCCTTGACTTTCCTCAAAATTACCTTTTTATCCCTAACCTTCCGCATTTTTTCCCCGGCCCTTTTTGCAAATTTCTCTTTTTCCCCCTTTTAGCCTTTCTCAATATTTCCACAATACCAATATTCATAAATAATATTCCCAACAACCAACACTAAAATTATTTTAGAACATAGTCTTTGTCCTTAATTTCTAAAAAAATTTGTCCCACCTGTCCTTTTCCCAAAAAAAGGGTATAACAATAGCTTAACCATATCTAAGACATCCCCAAAAGAAGGAAAGGTAAGTTTTTACATACCTTGTCCCCTAAGCTAACCCCGAATTCAAGCCCGGGTTTCTAAAATCTACAATAACATCATTTGGCACCAAACATTAGTCATGCGTTTAGAAACCCAATTCTAAGTTAGCATTTCATTTACAAAAATTTTAAAGTTTTTCCCCCAAATAAAGTAAACCCCCCGAAAATTCAACTCCCCAAATCTTAACAACAATAAAAATCTTACTAACAACATCAACAATTAATTCAATATCATTCTAACGTCAATAACCCCTTTTCTACGATTCGACAACATTCTATTTATTTCAAATCTTTAACTTTACCATTAAACCAACTTCAATGCTCATACATCCAAATACCAATCCAAAACTATTCAAAAAAAATTCAAGAATGTTAAACGATTGCCAACTTTCCCAAACGACTCAACCAACATACCCAAAAACCCAAAAACCCTTCCAATTTCCATAGGAACATCAACAACACATTTCTTTCTTCCAAATTCAGGAACTACACCAATAACCCAAATGTTCCCCAACATCATTCTCATAAATTCAAGAAACTATGTTAAAATCACATTGGGCCCTGGAACAATTACAACATCAATTAATCATTAAACTCTCATTTTAATCATAAAATCCATAAGGGCGAAAACCCAAAATAAAAACCGAATCAATTAAACAACCACGGGTGGCCATTTTAACCCAAATTTAAATCCCAACTTAAGGATTTTCTTTAAAATTTAACCCCTTTAAAATCAAACATGCAAAAATAAAATTAATCCTCATTTTTTTCCCTTAACATAACATACACACCCCCCAAACAACCCTCCACAAAATCAACACCCCCTTTTCCCTTGAATTTCATTCTTTTCCCACACTCCAACATGCACAAACCATTAATAACATTTTAAAAAAAGGGGTTAAAATTTCCACCTTTTCCACTTTGCTTTTCACTTGGTTATTAAAAATTGCTTTTAACAAGGGATTTCCGCTCCAACAACCACTTCAGTTTTTGGGGGCCTTCCAAATAGTAGAAAACCAGAAGAAAATAATTTTTTGTGATAAATTTTGGGGGGCATCAAATTAAAACCCATCTGGGAAATCTTTCTTCCTTTTTTCTCCTTTTGCCCGTTTTCTAAGGGGAAAAGATGTTTAATTTTTTGTTTGGGTCATCCACCATATAGATATATATATACTTAGCCTCCACAAATACAGGGTTTAACAGTCCCATTTAATGGCTTGAAATAATTTAACCAAACCGGGGGGGCCCATGCCAACCCCCCCAAAAAACCCAGGATGTCATGAAAAAATTTTGTTTCCACCCCAGCCCTTAATCTTATGAAAAATAACTAACTTTTCATAATTCATTTTTAAACCCCCAAAATTTTTTTCTTATTCCAAATTTCCCAACATTCCATCCCCAATAAAAAAAGATGAATAGGCAATTTGGTGCATTAAAACAAAATCAGGTTAAAGCCCCTCCCCGACCCAATAGTCTTTTCCTTTAACTTGCCCTTAATTGGTTTTCCAAAAGTCCCGACGTCAAATGGGGGAAAAACCATCCCCCCCCCTTTAAAACGGGGCCCCCCGAAGGGGTTAAACCCGAAACCCCACCAAACCAGGAGTATTTTTCAGGGGTTGCGACATACGTTCGTTAATCAATCCGAAATTTTCATCGGGAATTTAGATTACCCGGTTCCGGGAATATCCCCAAATACCTTAACGGGTTTTTGTTTCTAGTGCACAATCTTCCCCCGACGACCCAAAGATAGGACTTTCCGCCTCTTTTAAAACCCTCCCGCCCCGGATGTCACCCGGGGGGACATCCCTTTTGGGGGTTGCCCAACTATACAAAGGATCGGGAAAGGCCGGGACGTCTTTTTCCCCCACCCGATGGAGATCTAATTCATAGGAAACCCCTTGCCTACCTTCGGACGACCCGACAAATTCCAATATACCTCAAACCGAACTTCATCTTCTTACCGAATCCCCAAAGGCCCTTGAGGGCCCTAACGCTCTGGGGTTTACCCAACCCCCCAATCGGGGACCTAAACGTTCGGCGTGTTATCCCATAAAATTTTGCCGCCCCGGTAAAGAAGGGCCGCCCCCGGATGGCCTCACTTTATCAAAAATTTTTTTGAATCATAGGGCCCCCCCGGCTTAGTTTCGCCACCCTTGAAAATTTTTGGGCACGAATTCGTATACAAAGCCTTATACACTACCCGGACGCGAAGGTAGCTATTATTATAAAAACTTTATAAAAAATGGATAATCATCCCAACCTTGAAATCAATATCACAAGCCCGCAACATATCTTCTAGCATCCGAATAGTACGTGTCCGTCCCCGCCGGCGGGTGACATACCGTTTTAAGACTTACCGGTTCAAGGTCGGCGTCATTATTTAACATCCTTTCCCAATTTCCCTTTTTACACCCCGGGTTGCTCACTCAACAACTTTGTTCCCAGGGGTATGGTTATATCCCGTTTTTGTACTTTGGGAACAATTCGGATTAATTATGATAAGTTAAGGACAAAACTCCCCCGGGATAAAAAGTCGGGTTTTTTGACCTTTGATTTTATTTTGGAATAAGTTTTTAAAATTTGTTATGGAACAATTGGGAAAAATTTTGGGACCAAAAATGGAATTAATGGAACTTGAAAATCATGAAATTTTCCCGCACCTAGCCGGTGGTCATTTAAAATTTTTAACACAATGTGTTTAATTTCTTTTGCTCCAAAAAATGGGGGGGCCAAAGGGGATTTGTTTCGCATTAGAAAAATTGACCCCTACTTCACTCTACTTTGTTCAACACTTAAAAAAAAAAATAAGAATTTAAAGGACCCAAAAGATGAGGCCCTGCCAAAAAAACCTTTAAATTTTTTCAACTTCCATTCAAGCCACCCCTAACCTTTGGTGCTAATCCACAAATTTGGAGGCCCCCAAGTAGCAAATTTGTTTTTGGAGCGAGAACCCGCTAGTTTTCATTTTTGCAAACCCAGCCTCGTGGATTTAAGAAGAAAGGTAAGAATTGATTATGTTTTATGTGTTAAAAAGGGTTTGAGATTTTAAAAAAGATTTTTAAAAAGGAAAAAATCATGAAATAGGCATTTTGGAAAGGGAAATTGGTGTAGGTGGGCTACCCGGGTAATTTGGGGGTTTTGTGTTTTTTAAGCTATGAATTAAAGCTTAGTTAGCATGTTATGATCATTGTGGGTGAAGAATGAATGGGGGAACATCTTTAGTATAAAGGTTTGTGTGTTAAAACCGTCGGAATATAACAAAAAAACGCATTAATGTCGCTTAATGTTTTAGTCGTCGTCGCTAGAATTCTATGTTGGAAAGAATTTTTAATGATTAAAGTTTGATTTTGTAAAGTAGGGCTGAATTGAAGGTTTTTGGCATTTAATATAAATTTGTCTTTTAGAGAATAGTATTTTTAAAGAATTGTTGGGATACAAATCAGGGTTTTTGTTTTTAGGGGAAATGTTTTTAAAGTGGGGTTTTTGGGTTTTGGGGCCGATTTTTGGAAATTTTGGGAGCCATGGTTGGATTGTTGGAAATGTTTTTAAAATTTGGGTTGAATGTTTTTTAAATATTTTTGGATGGGTTCGGGAGTATTTGAAGTAAAAAGGCCCGATTTTGGTTTAAGGAAAAAGTTTAAATTGAATTTATGAAGTTTTTGAATGTTTTGGAAAAAAAGGGGTTAAATTATTGTTGTATTCCCTTTTGGGATTGTTTATTAGTTGCAAAAGGTTGGTTGTTGTTGTTTTTTTTTGATTGTTTTTGGCCGGTTAAATTTTAAGGGGCCTATTTAGGGGAAATTTTAAAATTTCCGTAGAATTAAGGGCAAAATTTGGAATTAAATGCCCAAAATGTCTTTTTAGCTAATGTTTGGCATCTTATGGCTTATTTGTAGACCTTTGAGGGGAAAGAGTGATTTTATCTTGGGGGTTGAATCTTTGAGTGCGACGAGGTATGAAAAGCTCCATTCTTTCTTTTTTGGCATCCCCCTTTCCCAAAAAGGTTGACCGAGCCTCGGGAAATTCTATTCCCCAAACCCGAGCATTTTTATGACCCCTTATTCGTTTTTTGGACATTCGTATGTTGGTATGATGAAATATTGGCCTTTATGCCTTTAAAATAATTGATTTTCAACTTTTGTAAAAAGTTTGGTTTTTTAAAAATTGTAGCTACGAACGCCGTATCTTTTACGAAAAAAGGGCCCCCAGTTTCCCCGTTTCCGTAGGTGATTGGATGATGTATGATAAGTATGTTTTTCATAGGCGGGGCCGACTCGGGGGAAAAACTCAGGGGCCCCCCCAACTTTGTTTTGGACTTCGGAGGTTTTTTAAAATATGACAAATTAATATTCCGATTTTAAATAGGGGAACTTTACTTATCTTTTTAGTTCCCTCATTATGATTTTAGGAAAAATTATTTCCCCCGCCCCTCCTTTTCCCTTTATCCTTCGCCGGGGTCCCGGGGGTTTCTTTTTCGTGCGCGCTTTGTTACACTCCGGGGTTACCTTTTTTTTTTAAGGGTTTCCCGAGCCCCCTTCCCCGAGGGGGGGTTCCGCTATATTTGGGGTTACCCCGTGTACAACTTGGGTATGATATGCCGGGCGGGGGGTACGGAGATTTGAAACCATTCGGGGTTATTTGGATGGCGCCATTTGATGGGACCATATTTTTCGTTCTAGCATGATTTAATTTTTAAAGTAAAAATTTTGATATTTTGGATAAGCATTTTCCTTCCGCCTCTATGTCGATTCGACTCGGTTTTTTATACTACTTTTTCCCCTTTTCTACTCGGACATTTTTAAAACGACCCCCTTCCTGGGTTGGCCCTTTTTCCTTCCCAGTACGGACGCACGGTTTTGGGGATCCACCCGTTTGGGCACCCTTTTTCCCCGGGTTTTTAGTGCTCCTCTTATTCCCCCGCCATATTTTGGTATATATATATCCGTGTTTCATTTGTATATATTTGTTTTGGGGCGGCGGGGGCCCTTCCCCTCTTATGATTCCCTTTTTTTTGTTTGAAGGCCGTGGATAGTAGGGGGGGCCCATTTTGTGGTTGTGTTTGTTGGCCGCTTCCGGGGGATCCCTTGTTTCGGGGCCCCCTTGTTTTTATTTGTATATGTTTTCGTGTTTTTGGTTTTTGATAACCTTCCTTTGGGTTTGATATATATATACCGGGGGTTTGGGGATGTTTTCCGATCCCATATAATTCCCAAAGGGGGTTTGATATTTTTTGGTTTTGATAAGCCATCTGTTTTGGTTTATTTGTGATTTGTGTTTGGGGGGCCCAACCCCAACTAGTCACCGGGACGGGGGGGGTCGTGACAAAATTAATTGTTTCCCAAACTATTCCCCTCTTTTCCCCCAAATAACTTCCCTCGATCCAAAAATAGGGGGGGAAAGAAAAGGGGCCCTCCCTTTTTCCTTCCAAAAATAGTTACACTTAGGCGCTCACAATTCGGGTTTTAAATTAAATCCTTCCCGGGGCTCTTTCCAACTATTTGTCCAAGATCTTACTAGGGGGGAGGGCAAACCCAATTTTCCGGGGCCCGGGGAACCCTTGACTTTATTACATACACACTTTCTTTGAATTTTTTAGGTTAAACAAAAAAAAATACATAGTAAAACTTTCAAAATCTTTTCGTTTCCAATTAAACACAATCAAAACATAAAATTTCCCTAGTATAATGTATAATAAAAACACTCGGCCCAGTGGAACCTTTGCCCCGGCCACTGAACACACTCCCGCAAAATTCAACTTGAACAAACCCCACGGCATATAATCCCACCCCCGGGGGCCTGTCAAAGGGGTTCCCAAATCCCCGGGGAAAGTCTTTGCTTGCCCCTTTTCTTTTCCGAGTGTACCGCGTGGATGAAAGCAAGGCCCCCCACAAAAGGGGGGGTCGAGCGAGTAATGCCCAGTATGAAGGGGAAAGGTTGTCACGAAATCATAATTAGAGAACATAAAACACAAAAACGGGGAGGATATAACCCGGGAACCCCGTTTGTCTACCCTGTTGATATTTGGGGAAGTTAACTTTACCTTTTTGGGGTACTATATAATAATTTAAACCGGGGGGATGCGGTGTATAAAGTCCCGGAAAACCCTAAAAGGGGGGGACCACCCCGACCATATAGGTACTGAACGCTTTCCAGGGGGTCCTGGGAAAGAGGAGTAATCCCTCCCGGCGCCCGGGGGGTGCCAACATGCTAAAACTCTTTTAAAAAAAAAAATGTAAATATCCCAAAACCCCGACCACGAGGGTCTGGTTTGCCCCTCCATCTAAGAACGGGGTATAAACCCCCGTCCGGGCCTCCCCCGGTTTGGGGAATCGGGCCCAAAAAGGGGTCACCCCCCCGTCGGGCGGCGACCTGGGAAAAAAAAAAATCATAGGGAAAAATAAAAACAGCGCGGGGTTTAAAAAAACTTCAAATCTACCGGGGGACGTAAGGTCGGTAACCTCCGATTACATTATAAAAAATCGGGATTGGGCCCCCCCCCCAAAAGGGAAAAATTATAAAGGGGAGACTATCAATCAAGGAGACATCACGGGGAAAAAATAAAAGGGTCATGACATATCATTTCATATACTTTAAACCTTTAAAATAGCCCTTATCCAAAAAATTTGCTTAACATTTCATATCGTCGATCTAAAAGAACATATCCCTTGGGATATTGTCCTGTCATTTTCATTCTCCCCTCTCATTGTCATCATAAAACCATAGTCGTTGTTTTTGGGCATAAAATCTTTCAAAAAAAGTAAAAATTGGATTTTGGAGAAAAATGGATATTTTAGAAAACATTCTAAACTTTAGGGAAAGGGAAAAACATCTTTAAATCTTTACTTCTTTTTAAAATTGGGGGGGTTTTGGGAGCATTTAAAAAAACCAAGTATGATTCATGCCATGGGAAAAAAAGGGGGAGCCAACATACCCCTTACGACCAAATGGGTACGCTTAATTGTCCAAGTTTGCTACCTATTCTACATTCAAAAAATTGGACCCAAACCCTTAGATTCATTACTAAAACCCTTTTCCCGATTTAAAATAAATTACCTTTTGATGGAAATTTTGAAAGGTTCCCCCAAAATACACCCTCCCAGGGAAACTAACCGGGCCCCAAAACATCAAAAACAAAGCCAGTGGAACTCGGGAAAAACCCAAAAACAATACCCCCGCAATTATTCTAGCAATACTTTATTAAAATTTAATTCAATTTTTTCAACAAAATGTTACAACAACTCAATCAACACACTACCTTATCCAAAACCCCTTTAAATTCAAAACCCAACCATACATTTCATTATCATTCATATACATTAACTTCGACAACGACCTTCTTCCACGTTACATGATCCATAATTTACAACAACTGAATGTCAAATGACATATTTTTTCCATAACTTACCAAATCCCTACCCCTTCGATTACAACAACTTTTTATACATTTTCAGGGTTTACCCCTCTCTATACATTTCCCAAACAACAACAATATGCTACATAAAAACAACCCCATTCCCCAACACAAAAACACCCCAACCAACCCCTCAACACAAAAACCCGCCAACAAATACCTCCACAACTCCAATCAAAATTTCCTAACCCTCACCTCAATAACACCCACATATATTCGGGCCCAAAATGCAACCCCTATTTTAAAAATTTTTTTCATTTTCCAACCACAACATTCACAAGCATCCATAATTTTTAAAGAAGATTTAATTCTTCCACCTTTTTCTCAAATTTCCCAAGTAAAGGTCAATTAAGAAAAAAGAAAGATTCTTTCTTCAACAACTATATCATTTTAAAGGCATCCTTTTTGAATTGGTAGGAAAAATTTTTGAAACAATTTTTTTCAAGATTTCAGGAGCCAAAATTTTCCCTGGTTATGGGGAAAATGGCCTTATTTTCTCCCTTCCCTTTTTTTTGTTCTTTCTTTCTCTCTTGAATAAAATGATGACCACCCCCCCACATATATATACATATAATTCCCACCCTTTGGGGGCACATGCCCCTTTTTTTAAATTTTCTGAAATTTTTTTTTTTTTTTTTTTGGAAATTTTCAAAGATGACTAATTATTTGTCATCATCCTTTCTTCTTTTTTTTTTTTTTTTCACTGGGCCCAAAATTTCTTGGAACTTTCATGAACCTTATGCGAAATTCCCCTTTTACCCCCCCGACTTTCCTCAATTTATTTTTGCCCTTAGCCTTCCACATTATTTCCAAACCCCTTTTTTGAATTTCCCTGTTTTTCCATTAACCTTTTTTTAAAATTTCCCCTAATGACATTCCAATTAATATCATGAACAACTTGTGCATTAAACAAGATCGCGATATACCCCTTTTTAATTTTGCAACTATCTCAAATTATTAAACGTCAAGGGGGCTATAACACCCTCCCCTTTTGAACATTCGCCCCTCGAATGTTCCCCGAACCTGGGGATGTCATAATACTTCTGAGGGCCCCTTTTAAAGTTGTTTTTCTTTTATCCCCTTCTATCCTTACTTTATTTTTTTTATCAAAAAACTTATTTTCCCACGATCTTCATTTGTCAAAATTTCACCCCCGCCCACTCATTCCTCCTTCCTTCATGTATTTACCCTATGGCCGATTCTTTAACCTTTTGGCTAAGAGTTCCCCTTTTGGGCTTGAAGCCCAAAACTCCCCCTTTGGGGTTCTTTTTCGGGGTCCCCTTTTAAATCTTTGTGTAATAAGAGTTACGGGGTTTGCTCCCCGAATAGGAGTCGGTGCCCCACCCCTAAAAGTCGGGGGGGACCCATTCCCCAAATTTCTTGCTTAAGTTTCTTTAACCTTTATCCCCCAATCCCAAAAAATCCCAAAGTCTGGGAAAATTTTTTTTCACGTTCTCTCGGACACAAGTATATGTGTTTGTTTCCGTGTTGGCGATTATTTAACTCGGCCAAAAAAAATTTCCCCATGGGGCATAAGAACGCCATAGCCTCTTTAAATGTAATATGCCCCCCCCCTTTTTAAGGGGGCCCAATAAAATAGTTTTTAAAAATTTCCGTGCTTTCGGGACTTATTCTTCAAGTTAAATCTCTTCAAGGGACCCTAATCTTTCTTTCCTTTCTTTTTTTTCGTTGTGTCTTTTTTCGTTCCCTTGAAGTCTATCCCGGTTTTTTTCACAATCCCCTTTGGTTATACCACCACACTCCATCTTCCTCAACCCTACCCTCACATTTTTATCCAAAACGCGCCGTACTTTACCTTTTACTTTTTTTGACATTTTGGTCACCACCCACCGTTACTTACTTTCTCTCTCCCCCAAAATCATTATCTTAAAATTTCCAAGCTCATCCGACGAAAACCAAAACGGCTTTTATAACATTTGTGCCATTTTTTTTTTTTTCAAAACTTCCCTTTCTTGTTAATGCCTTATATTCCCCCGTCGGGGTTAATAGCCATGGTTTATACTATATACATACGTACCCCTTTTT
>NW_026720109.1:0-10280 GCF_029784015.1 Lycium ferocissimum
TCCGATATCCAATCGATGAGCGGTTTGTTGCATTATAAACTAGAATCGACGTACTTCATCTTAAAATTTTAAAACACCTTAAAACTCCTAATATTCATGGAGATATACCCTTCCAAAGTTGACTCAAAATCCTATTTCAAATTTTCCGACAAACTTAATTTTCCTTAATTTACTTGGTCCCCGAGTCTTCCATAGATTATTATATGAACTCGAACCCTCGTAACCATGAGATGAATGTACCACGTCTAGACTTAACCAACTAACGCCCAATAGATTCCACGTACGCGACTACGAGGTGTAACAACTTTCCCCTAACAAGGTCTTATAAGCTTGCTTATCTACTGCCCCATTGCTCGCTTATTGGTTTCACACTTGCATTCACTCTTTATTCATATATAACATGTCACATCTTTAGTCGTTTCCTCGCTATACTTTACTTGCTACGTTCTCATTATATCCTGATCATAATCAACTCTATAGAGTGCCACCTCTTGATCTCATTCGCAAGCCTGCTTATAAAATCAAATAAACCTCGTGAAGTAAGGATACTTAACCTTTACTCTTTCTGATCAGCCTTATTACACTTACCACATAAGTTGTCTTACCAATGTATTCACATTTGTTATAACCCTTCATATTTCGTACCCCTGTCTCAGTCATGTTGTTACTTTATGTGCTAATAGACTTGTCATGTTTCACTTGTGCTTATCCATCCAATCAATACTTCAATATCGCACTCTATTGGAGTTACCCTTTCTCTTCTATGTCATGTTTTGTACTACCAGTCTCCCTAATTTACTCTAATATTTCTCTTTACCATATCAATGTCGATCTTTTACTGTTACTATTAATTCAACAACATTTAACTCATCTCTTGTAGTTGTCAACGATACTCCTAACTTAATCCCGTCCTTGCCATTACTTTTTACACAACATCTCCTTTAAATTCTAGGAAAATTTCAGCAGAGTTTCCTCTATATTTCTTACTATCCAAACACTCCGCATGACAAATACCAACAATGCCTCACAAAATAATATATATATATATATATATATATATATATATATATATATATATATATATATATATATATATACACATATCTCGGCCATACAAGGCTCTCAATTTTAAGTAAAAGTACAAAGATGTCGAAGCTTACCTCATATATCACACCTCGAGATGTACCTGATCCTTTAGCGATCTGCCCTGTTATACCTTCCTATTTACTTTCCCTTTTATTGTTCAGCTTTACATTTCAATCGTACCTCAATATTCTTACCTTTCCCGACATACATCTTTCGTACCGTTGCTTACCTTTGTACTGATTTATTCAATTTGTTTAGTTCACAAACTTATAACTAAACTTACCATCAAGAGATACATTTAGTCAATTCCTATATTGTACTTGACTTACCTCTATGACAACCAATCCATTATCATATAAATACATATTTTGATAACATAGGCTCAACGAAGTGACTTACCTCTGTAACTTTCAATATCATCAATCACTTTTTTCTGTCGATACCGTTCTTCTGCTAAAATCAAGGGTTAGTATAAGGAATCTTATTTCCTATAGCTTGGCTCTATCGCACGATCTTAGATATGAAAGAAAAGTAACCACCCTAAATGCCCTGTAGCCTCCTGTTTATAAATGTGGCGCGCAACATACCATAAACAATACTCTACTAGACACGACTTTGTAGACAACCCCTAGGACGGACTGCTCTGATACCACTTAGTCACACCCCAGTCCCATCCGGGCATGATGGGCACCCAACCCTTACTTAGAGCTGAGCAAACCCTCTGGCATTCACATAATGAATTGGACATATAATTTTTTTTTGGAAATATAATAAAGTTCTTTCAAATTAAACCATAGAAATTTACGAACGATACTCGCCTTTAATCAAAAATCGAGTAAGTCAAGCGACATACTTCGCCTACATGGTCGCTTTACTCAACACATGACATCTCAACATACTAACAACAGGACACTGTCTGCAAAGTCTTTAAGAGTAAACACCCAAATCATATGAGTCGGGACAGGGCCCCGACATACCCATACACACATATGATAACCATAATGACTCGGCACTGCTCTAGGAAGAAAATGGAGTTTGCCAATCCCAACTAATAGCTAACCATCCTAGCTGAGTACTTTTACCTGCAAAATAATCTAGGATTGCGCGGCATGAACACAGCGCCTCCAGGCAAAAAGACGTCAGTACGAACAATGTACCGAGTATGTAAGGCAGCAGTAACCATAAGGAATGAATCATAAATCATAATGAAAGTACGAGAAACAACCTGTGATACGGATAGCCTCGAAGGTAGAGAATAACAATGTAAGTAGCCCCGAAGGCAATGACTAGAAATGTAAATATATACCGTACCCGGCCCTTTAATAAGGGACTCGGTGAAATGTAAATATATATCGTACCCGACCCTTTAGTAAGGGACTCGGTGAAATGTAAATATACCGTACCCGGCCCTTTAGTAAGGGACTCGGTGAAATGTAAATATATACCATACCCGACCCTTTAGTAAGGGACTCGGTGAAATAATCATATATATATCGCACCCGGCCCTCTAGTGAGGGACTCGGTGAAATAATCATATATATACCGTACCCGGCCCTTTAGTAAGGGACTCGGCGAAATAATGATATATATACCGTACCCAGCCCTCTAGTGAGGGACTCGGTGAAATGATGCAATAAAACTATTCACGAGTAGAATATTAGGAACAATCATGTACAAAATGAATCATCATCTGAGACTCAATAGAATAATTATAATGAACCAACACTTGAGAATCAACGACAACTGTCATGTCAAATACCATCGAGAACTAGAATTCATTGGAGTCATGTATATTCATCGTTCGCTCGTTTTATGTAATTCATGCCAAAAAGAAAGAAGGGATAGCCTTAACATACCTTGTCCGCTTCTTAAGCTAATCCAAACCTAAGTCTCGGGCTTCCCCAGATCTTATTTGACAAGAGGTCCTCATCTTCTACCTTACTTCACTTAGAAGAAATCCATTATTAAATCCAAACTACTACAACTGATCATCCGGTGTCCAGGCTACGTAATCACCGTCATCATCATCTGCATCATCATCTTCTCGGATGCGAGGGGAGGGGAGAGAGAGGGGGGGGGGCACACCAAACGGTCCACATGCAACGTGGCTTTTAACTTGTGCCTTGAGCGATTCAAGGTTTGCTTTCATGAAGTTACTTTCCTCAACTCTTTTGCCTCAATCTCAGCCTAATTTCCTATTAAGTTCGGCCGATTTGTTGCACACATAGTCACACTTTGAACACCATCAACTCCCTTGGCTTTATGAAGACCTTCACCTCGCAATCTCGACCGAAGGCGACTTAAGTTTTTTTCCTTGGGCCTAGACCGTACGCTACCCTTTGTACTCCCAAACTGCTACACCAAAATCTATCTCTAATTTCGGTGGAGGACGGCTGGTCAAAAGTTTGGCTGTCCCCAGTCCATATCTTGCATAAATTGCGTCAGTATATTAAAAAATAAAACTTAGTGTATAACGAATATATCATAATTAGACTTATATATAATTACTTAAATAATAAAATTATCACTTATATAGGAATCACGAGCCCTGACCTCAACCCATACGATCGGATCCGACTCCTGCTTCTTATTTTTTGTGTAGGTCTTTAGGAATAGCTAATCCTGAGTCGGCATCTGTCCCGTAGCCTTTTTCTGCAAAAAAAAAAAAAAGAGTTCAAGATAGAATTAATACCTCAATAATGATATATTGATCGTAGGTAATTTTAAAAGTATAAAAATACTTACCATTGTCCTAGCCATGTGCAAAGAGCCACCTTTCTGGGACGCACAGGCAGCCTTTGCCTGCTTAGACTTAGCGATAAACTCAGGAGTTCGCCAATATGCCTTAAGTTTCTCCCACTGTTCGTTGTTTAGCCATTGGGGCTTCCTCATATACCTTCTAGCCCTCAAAAACCAGTCAGACAACCTTGCACTCCCCTTCCTCTCAAAGTTTTACAAGAACCACTATCATTGTCCATTGGATCCCGTGTACAATACATCTGCAAATCAAATGGCTAATGTTAGACGATTTATATAATAGTAAATTCAAGTTATGAAATGTATAATAAGATGCATATGTTAAACTCTCTAAACATAGCCTGTCGAGTATCATATGGGATTTCACCCCATGAAGTATAAAACCGATCACCATAAAGCCTCTGAACAACATCCAGCAAGGCTTTTGTAGTTTCGTGATCTGGATAGTACCTGCAGTTAAAAAATTTAATGCATATAAGATTAAGATGAGAAAAACTTTAGGAAACCTTAATAAAAGACAATCTTACCCAGCTCCCTCAGGCACAATGAAAACCCGGCCGATCGAATTTGTATCTCCCGGCTGTAGGCTTTGATATACCGGTGCCTGTGCAGGTGCAGGAGGACGAAGATGTCCTGCACGAAGATGGGTCTGAGACTGGATGGATGACAGTGACTCGGGCTCAAATCTGCTATCTCTAAGGCGCAAATTAGATACACTTGGAGGTGTACCACCTGGAGAAGAAGAAGGAGACAAAGTGGTCGATATGCTAGGAGATCTGCCACGTGGTGGGCAATACATAGGTGTAGGTATAAAAGTAGGATGGGTAAATGATGGCGGCTGAGGTGGTTAGCCGAAAGACCCACCGACCGAGGGGCCTGAGCGCATAGAAGAGCCAGGCATAAAAAAGGAGGCGGAGTAGATTGCATATGTAGAGCGGAGGGCATGGACTGGCTACTAGTAGCTGTAGGATCTATAGATCTCTTATCTTTTTTCTTACTAGTACCTCGACCTCTACCTCTACCTTGATCACTACCACCTAATGACATTTGCATACAAATGAACTAATATAATTACCAAGTATAGAAATTTAATAACGTTAGAATAAAAATTTAACAAGTATAAAATTGTGTCATTATCAAGTATAGAATAAACTAACATGCAACTAGTCATCCTCCCACTCATCCTCGTTTGTTTCATTTTCATCAAATGATTCTTCCCCATCACTTGTTTCAGGTCCATCGGTCGATTCTTCCTCAACATTTTCTATGATAGTTACATTATCTTCATCAATTTCTTCTAATATACGTTGAGGATATTCCAATCTATTTTCTAACTTTCGTAT
Source organism: Lycium ferocissimum (assembly GCF_029784015.1). Classification (NCBI taxonomy): domain Eukaryota; kingdom Viridiplantae; phylum Streptophyta; class Magnoliopsida; order Solanales; family Solanaceae; genus Lycium; species Lycium ferocissimum. The sequence continues at coordinate 5,187 of NW_026720109.1, forward strand.
CCACCGTTTGATGAACAACTGGTACATCATTTTGATACTCCACATCTAATACATTATCAACGTCAATCCTTGATACTCTCAAATTACACCTATTAATGGTATAATGCGGACGTTGTCAAATATTGTAACCCAACAAGGTTGGAGTCGAATCCCACAGGGAATATGGTGTGAAAAGGTTACCAAAGTAGTAGGATGCTAAATTTAGGTCTAATGTCTCAATCCGATGATTTTGGTAAAAATTTAGTTTTTTTTATTTTTATGACTAATTGCGAACTAATTGCTTGGGTGGTAATTTATGGTAAAAGAAACTAAGGTTGTGTCCCCTTTAGATGAGGTGTATGATCATAGGTATTGATTTCGATATACTTCTAATGGATTGCTATATGAATGCACTTAACCTCTACGTGAATCTCTACTATTTTCCAATAAATAAAAATTATTTCTTTCTATGATTTTCCCAAATATAAGAAAGTGATATGAAGAACAGTTAATTATGCCAAGTAGATTTGTCTTATTCCTAAGTGAATCTATTAAACAAAGTTTAAAGCTTTGAGTCTTTGTTATTTATTCTTACTAACCCTAATTATTTTTCCAAATAAATCAAGGTTTATGGCGTTAATCAATGTTTGCAACCATTAACTATGAATGAAGAATGAAGAATAAATAAACCCTAACAATCCATTATGCATATATCAATCACAAACCCAATCACAAAACACCCATCAATGGGTTCACAACCCTAGTAAGGAAATTTAGCTACTCATAGAAAAAGAATAACAATTGGAAATAATTGATTTCATAATGCTTACGAATTGATTGCTTGGTATTAAGGAGAAAGTAATTGCAATTGTTTGTAATCCAAAAGACTTTCAAAACTTATGAGTATTTAATGCTAAGAAGAATAAAACTGAACTCTGATGTCCATCGTACAAGAAACCAATATCAGGTATTTATAAGACCCTAAATCGTGAGAAGTGAAAAGACACAATTGCCCGTCGGGTCCATTCTACGGTCCGCAAAATCGTTATGCGGACCGTCAAAATTCTGCCTTTCAACCATCAAAGAGTCTCCAGTGTTTTTTCATGATACACTTTGACGGACCGTCAAATATTATGCGGTCCGTGTAATTGTTCCACAGGAATGGATCTTTGGTACACTGCTCACTGTGACCATTATACGGTCAATTTGACGGTCCACAGAATGTTTTGCGGCCCGTCTAATTGCTCCGTCAAATTTCCTCTTCAGTGATCTGTTATTTTCTTCACTTCTTTCTGCATTTTCACCTAATTCTCCAACTTTTGCCATCAAAACACTTAATTCCTGAAATCCAATAAAAAACACGTAAAATTACGTAGACTTGCTTAAAAACAAGTAAAACTTATAGCTGAAAAGCATCGATTGTGGCGTAAAATCACGCCGCATCAACACCCCCAACTTAAAGTATTTGCTTGTCCTCAAGCAAGCCATACAACACAACAACTCAATCTAACACCTAGATATCACAGAGTAAGAATGTCTACATTGGTTTTATCTCTCAACTACTAGCATGCATGTTTTTTTTTCCTTTTTGTGCAAGACCTACCCCATTCTTCGATTTTCAAACCATATACACAACCCAAGAACGCTATGACTAACAATGAAGCTTCAATGCATGACATTATATTATCGAACATATTATGATGCACACAAATGCTGTATTAGGCGGTCACTTTGTTTTACTCAATTCTCATCCTTATGCCCTTACATAGACCAAAAAATGTCCCAACATACATATATACAACAAGAATGGGATGAAGACGAACGAGAAAAGAAAAACACTCGCACTCACAAAGAAATTCATATCCACACATGCAAATACCACAGGATTGCCCTTATTTTCTATGTTTTCATCCTAGGCCTGTTCGGTTGTGATCACATTAGGACTTGTTGTGGCTTGTAATTGAAGCTTAGAGATGGGTAGGATACTTTTTGGATATTAGTGACTCACCGTCCTTGAACACTACCACAACTCTTCACCTCAATTCACCTCTTTTCTTTCCACCCCCTTTTATTTTCTTTCAAGTTTTCAACCTCGATGTGGTTTTATTCCTATCCAACTTACAAATCTTTTTGTGTCACAATTTTTCTGATTTTCTCTTCTTCTTCTTTTTTTGTTTTTTTTTTGTTTGTTTGTTTTATATACGCAACTACCACATCGAATCTCCACTAGCAAACTCCACCACCCCAACTTATGTTTTTAACATCTACTCCACATTTAATTCACCCTCAACTTAGGCATTTTGCCTCATCTATCTAGTAGCATCAAGGAGGGAACGGGTGCGAAGATCGATTAATTGCATAAAAGGTAAGGTTTCATAATTAGCTAGCCAAGAAAAAGGTCAAAAGGCTCAAAAAAGGGAAATATTTGCAATTTGATAAGGCTTATTTAGGCAAAGTGACTATTTATACAAAGAAAGCCTAAGATCATCTCTCTACCAAACTAACTTTCGGATTTCAAACAAGACCAACCGGGCAAGTTCTGGATTATACATGCATAAACAGAACCAATACTAGCAACTCACACACACATTGGCATAAGGACAATTATTTTTACACTTGTGACCTCCTAAGTAGTCATTCATCGCACACAATACCCCAACAATCATAATGTCATATAAAGAATCAATCATGTCAACCAATAACTGTTCTAAGTATGTTTTTTTTTTCGAGGGGTCCAAAGATTTCCACCAAACGATAACAACATGCCATCAGTTACAGAACAATACCAAATAAGTTAAAAATACTCTATTCAACCTAAGCAACATCCTAAACATGCCTGTTTCAACAAAATGACACCTCTCAAGAAAAGAACTCTGGCAAAGAAAAGCCAAGGGGGTTCTAAACACATATATACAATATTCACAATAAACACATAGCCCACCCCCAAATAAAGAGCATGCATTGTCCCCAAGGCATGAAAATAAGCAAAACAAAGGGATAGGGCTACCTGAAATGCTCTAGGCGTTCTGCACATCCTGAGGTATTGGCACCTCAGTAGTGGTCTCCAGTTCCTGCTCTGCTGCTGGAACTGTGGCACCAACAGCTGACTCTATCTGACTCTGAGAGCGCGGGCCCTCCTCCGGACCCGTGGTACTAACCTCTGTCGGTATCACAACACTAGGCACTGTCATCTCAATAGGAGGGGCATGGCTGGATAACACTCCTGTAAAATGGGTCTCCTCAAGAGAGCGTCACTGAACCTTTTAAAACTGCTCGTCCTCCTCACTGCCCTCCTCCTCATCATCATCCTCTCCTGCCTCCCTAGGCCTTCTGTTTGTCTCCCGGGGTAGGGAATCATCTCCTAGCAAATTAACAACTGGCAACAGAGACGCCAAGTCTAAAGTTTATGCTTGTGGTGGGGTTGCATAGGCAAGTCCCTCTTTAACCTTCAATGCTAGCACATCTATCTTCAACTGTATCAACTCTGTGTGCATCGTCCCTAAATCAACTGTGAGGCTTACCTTCTCAAGCTCAAGAATCCGCCGCTCAAGTCCATCAATCCGAGAATAGATAAGGCTATGGAAATCCTCCCACTTCTTCCTTGCGGGCTCTAAGGCTGCTTCCACCCTTTTATCTATATAACCCTGCAGGTGTCCCATCAAGTTAGCAACCTAGCGGTCTGCCCTATCTGCTTTCACAAACGCATCATGGAAGTTCTGAGCATTAAACTGTATCATAACACCTCCAGGCAAGGCTGTAGATACTGGGGTCACATGGCCGCTTCCGGAGGTCGGAGTCGTGGAACAACCCGAGCACTGGGAGGGCCCCAGATGTAACCGGTGCCCGAAATGGACCGAGCCGCCGTGCCCGTGCCGCCGGCCCTTCCGTGATATCTCGTGGGTCGCTTGCTCATGTACTGGGATGCTTTGAGCGCCCAGCTATGAGCTCTATAGGAACATCTATAGTAGGGTGAATGTCCCCATCTTTGCTCTTCCAGAGATCATACGCACTCTTAGCTAGTAACCGATGATCTCGGTGTGCATAGTGATCATGATTTCCCGTAAGCATAACGCTGTAATGAGGCAAGGATATGCGAGTGACAACTCCTTGTTCAATGCTCTCTGATGAATTTGTTGAACCACCAACTCCCCCACATTTATGTCGTACCTCGACATGATGGCAGCTACGAGTATGGCCCGCTCAACTGGCAACGTGTTATCTGACTGAGTGGGGAACAACTTGTGTGTCACAACCCGACTACGGGCCATGACGGGTATCCGGGGCTAACCCCCGAACACCGCTCATCCTGTTACTTACCTGCTCTCATTCATAATATATATACACTCGTGACCATAGAAAACTATTAGCATTGAAACATATTTATTGTTATAAACATAAACCCTTCGGCTATCAAAATAATAATATATATACATGCATATACATGAAGACTGTGAGACTATATTACCCACACTGCGTATCTACGAGCCTCTACTAGAGTACTAGACATATGGACGGGACAGGACCCCGTCGTTCCCAAAAATATATATATACAAGAATACTGTCTCAAAATGGCACCTCCGGAATAAAGGAGGGCTCCTGTAGATCTGCTGATAGCTCCTATGGATCTGCAACGTCTCCCTGTCTACTTGTGGGCATGAACACAACGTCCAAGGAAAAGGACGTCAGTACGAATATTATACTGAGTATATAAGGCATAAACAATAATAAGACATCAATGAAAGGAGGAGACATCTATTAAGGAGCAATTGGTGACTGACTGAATCATAAAAGAATTAACGTTTGTTGGCTTACTATCATAATCATCATCATGTCATGTATGCATAAATGTATAAGCTGCCCGACCATATAGGTACAGTGTGATAATCAATAACATTAGCACAACGTCAGTGCCTCCCGTCCGGTACCATCTCATGCCGCCTGCAAGAAGGTGTGCCGCCCATGCCATCTGGCCATAGTGTATAGCTGCCCGCCTTGGCGGTGACTGCCCGGCCATATAGGCGCGGTGTAATATCATCATATACTTGTAGTAATATGCTCATCATAACATACTTATCATAACTCATCATGATACATGTATAGAGACTCATAGATAAT
>NW_026720110.1:0-9298 GCF_029784015.1 Lycium ferocissimum
AATAATTTTGGGAGGCCCTCGTTTAACTTAAGCAAATACATGTATGAGATTAAAACATTTTTAAATGAACATCATAACTCAAAAAGGTACCGGAACCCCTCCAAATTTAAGTTGCGGCTTATTGAAAACAAATAAACGGAAAATAAAACACATATAAATTCCGAACTAAATTCAGGAAATTCCCAATTTACTCTATTTCAAAGAAAGAATTGTTGGGAACCCCCGGGGGCGGAACCCGACCCCGATCAAGAGTGTGAAAAGTCATGTTAATTTTTGGAAAGGGGATTTTAAAAAATACACGTGAAGTTAAATGCCATCCAAAATCCTTATAAACACCTTCAAAATTGAAAAAAAAATATGACAAAGTACGTTTGGGGGTACAAAACATAACCCCCATCTTTGCCTAAACTAAGAAACTAATGAATCACATATTTGGATCAAAACCCTTTGTTTTGGTTTTGGCACTTTTGGGGAAAACCCATAAAGCAAATGGTGAAAAAAATAACCAAAATTTCAAAGAAAGATTTTTCCTCAAATCATAAAAACCCAGTTTGAGATACAACCTCAAACCCCCAAAAAAGATAAATAACAAATATATTTTGGGAAAAAAAACATCTCCAAGAAACCCTTTTGAATTTTTTATTTTTTTCCCAAAACCCTTAATAATTTTGTTTAGTAAATCCTAGTACCCTAAGAAATCAATCAAAAATGTAGATAAAGAAGGGAACTTACTTGTCTAGTTGTAAAACCCGGGAAAAAATCTTACTTCATTCGGAGAAAACCTGGGGTTATAAAAAAAAACCCTTCCCCAAAAAAGTTTTATAAGGTGACATTCGTATTTAATTTTTCATTAAAAAAAAAGAAGCTTTGGCGGGGCTACTAAAAATTGAAAATATTGGGAAAAATAAAACCCTTGCAATAGCTATTTTTTTTGTGCGTTCCCTAAGAAATCTCCCCAACGGTTTACATATCGTTACTATATGTACCTTATGATTCTTGCAATGCAACGGTCTAATTTTAGAAGTGTTCCTTGGTAAAAGGGGTCTTTGACGTTTTAACCCTTGCAAAAAAATGTTCTATTTAACGACGATATTTTAAAAAACCGTTGCTATAGGCCTATTTTCTAGTATGATGGATGACTTTTTTAACTTCATTTTTTTTGGGCCCTTCTAATTATTCCACACAAATTCATACCAAATTATGACTCAAAAAAAAAATCAAAAGGGCAAAAATCCCGACTTTTTATCCCGAAATAGTTTTTTCCTTAACTTATTATTAATAGGATTGTTCCAATGTAGAAAAACGGGATAAACACGGGGCTCGAGCCCAAAGTCAAAGGGATAGTCACCGACACCAGAGTCTCGGGGCGACGATCGGGTTCTTTAAGTGTCACCCTTGGGGTGCTATGGGGTCGGAAGAAAGGGAAGCTCGTCAAAATATAGTCGGGTCGTGCGTAAGATAGGCAAGGTTGTTAGTTGATTCCCGTCTTCGGGGAAACGTACATCCATTTTCTATGTGTTTATGCCTCCAAATGCATTAGACCCTCCCAGGGTGTGTCCTGTAGATCATAGCCGGCGACGGAGGAATTGCCTCGAGGAAGCCCTATCCATTTTGGGTCATCGGTGAGAAGGTTGGGGAAAACATCTTTTAAAGTATTGTGGGGAACAATATCGGGGAGATAAAGAATACGTTTCCCACTTATTTCCGTGTCTTGGGGTAATCTAAACCCCCGGATGGGATATGTTGGTTGTTTAAACAATTGTATGGGAACCAAAAAAACCCCCCCCCGCCTTATAAGACTCGGGGATTGGCTTCGGGATTTAAAGGGGGAGACCCCCGCTTTTGTACGGGGGGACATTGAAAAACCATGATAAAAAGGCAAGACTATTGGGTAATAGAGATTTTTAACTATGATTTTTTGAAAAGCAAGTTATATATTATTTTTTCTTGGTATGGAATGTTGGGGAAAATTTGGAAAAAGGGAAAATTTTTGGGGGTTAAAGTAAATTTAGAAGTTAAATATTTCATGAAGATTTGGGGTGGTGGAAACAAAGTTATTTTTTTTTTCATGAAATGGCCATAGGGGTTTGGTGGCATATGTAGAGGTGGGGTCCCCCCCCAAAATTTGGCCAAATTTGATTATTTAAAATTTTATAAGGGCACTGTGTGCACTTTATTTTTGGGGGGGTTCTTTATATATAAAGGGATGACTAGCCAACATATTGGTCTTTTTTTAAATCGAAAGTTGGAGAAACTTGAAGAAAAAAAAGGGGAGTGTTGGCAGGGCCGCGAACCTATGATGGAAAATTTGCTACAAAAATTATTTTCTTCTATGTTTCAACTAATTAAAGGGCCCTAAACAACATGAAGTGGTTTTGGAGCAAAAAAACCCCTTGTTCTCAATTCTCAACCCAGCCAAGTTGAAGAACAAAGTGGAAAAGGGTAAGTTTAACCCCTTTTTTTATATGTTAAGAAAATTTGTGCATGTTGTGAAATGTAGAAATGAATAAGTTCTGAAAATATGGTGTTGTGTGGTGGCGTGTATGGTGGTTTAATGTGGAAGTGAAGAACTAATTTCTTTGGTATGTTTAGGATGTTATGTTGTGGATTATATGATAAAAATGATGATTTAATGATTTAAATGGAAGTTGGGTCTTTGTAAGTTGTTAGAGAAGATAATGTGATTTTAATATAGTTTCTTGAATTTATGAGAATGTTTTGGTTAAAATGCGGATTATTGATGTAGTTTATAAATTTTGGGAAGAAAAGAATGTGTTGTTGTTCCTATAGGAATCGGAAGGTTTGGGTGATGTTGTTTTTTTGGCGTTGGGAGTGTTGTGTGGATTTTTTGAAATATTTTTGATTTTTTGTTTGAATAGTTTGTTTGGTATTTAGATGTATGGCATTGAAGTTGACTTAATGGTATGTGGTGATTTAAATAAATGGAATGTTGTCGAATTATTAAAAAAGAGTTATTGACGTTAGAATGCATTTTGAATTAATTGTTGATGTTGTTAGTATGGTTGTTGGTATTGTTTTGAAGATTTGGTTAATTCTGGGGGGTTGTTTTTTTTTGGGAAATCCCCCTTTTGTAAATGAAATGTAACTTAGAATTTGGGATTTCTAAACGCTTATGACTAATTTTTGGTGCCAAATGAGTTATTGTAGATTTTGAAAGTCGAGACTTGAATTCGGAAGCTTGGGAAGCGGGCGGGTATAAAAGTTCCCCCTTTTGGAGTTTAGATGAAAGTATGATCGTTACGAGTCTCGGGGCAATTCCTTTCCTTGTCCGAAAAGGTCTAATTCTTTTCATGTTGCTTTTTAATATGACGGTATGGTCCTATGTCTTTTTATGATTGGATTTCAAGTTACAAAAAAGATTTTGTTAGTAAAAGATTTCCGAATAAACGATAACTTTCACATATGGTCTCGGATTGCTATGAAACGTTTGAGAATTTCTTCGTATAAGCCATGTCATTCAGGCGGGCCGGATCGGGTTGACGCCTTGGGGGCCCCCGGCTTTTCTTTGTATAGTTCGACGATCTTTTAAAGAATTTAGTTTTATACCCGGCCGTATGGTTTCATTTTGTTAAGTCAGATGAGGATTTTTTTGAATATGATTTTTGATACTTGACTATGATTTCTAAAACCCATTTGAAGTTCCCCAGTGACATTCGGGGAAATCGGTTTTGTTGTCTTGGTTTGGAAGATATTCGGATTATTTTTTTGAATAATGATTTTTTTGCATATGGTTATCGTTCGCTCGGGATTCTTATATTTTTGGAGCCGGGAGGTTTTTTCGGCGCCGGATACGGGTAGACTTTGCGACCCCTCGTTTGGGGGGGGCGGGGATTTTGGTGTTATGATGGTGGTTCGCAAAATTTCCTTTTTGGGTCGGGTCCGGTTTTGTGATATTATCCTGGGTTTTTTACGTTTTCGGGGGCCGGAGATATGAAATCTTGGTATGATGTGTTATGGGGGAAATACGGGGGGAAGATTTAAACCCTTCATGACTTGTGTTTTTAAAAATAAGCATTTTGATATTCTGGGTTTTATATTTTTAATTTTTCTTTTGGGTTTTGATTGAAAGGGGGGAACCCAAAGGGGGGCAAACCCCGGCGGGCCGGGTCCCCAAAATGGGGGGGGTGGACCAGGGGAATCCCACTTGGTTTGGCGAACATTTTTTAATGTCCCTCTTGATGATTATGATGTTAGATTTTACGGTATGTATATGAGATCTTTTACTTATGTCACTCCCCATTATGGGGGGATATGATACATGACGTGGGTATGTATGATTTGTATTTAAATAACTTTTCATTCGATTAGTATATTTGTCTTTATGATGTACGATTTGTGTTTTGGGTCGCCCCTTTTGGTTCGATTATTCCTTTGACTCCCTTAAGGGATTTCCCCGTTTTCATATTTTTTTAATCTGGACTATTCGACGGCCCCCTTTTTTCTCTTTCTCCGGGGGAAACGGATGAGTAGGAAAAGTTCCCCCGGGGTTGGCAGCTCCTTTTCTCCGGGAAAGGGGAGTGAGGTTAGATATCGGGTTATTGAGACTTTTGGAAGTTTCGAGTGTTGATATGTTAGTTTTTAACGGCTAGAAACCGATATTCATTATGCATTATTTACGAACTTCTAGTTGGCGGGATTTCATCGGACTATTTATTTGATTTGATAAAGATGAAAAGGCATGTTTTTTTTGAAAAATTTTCATTTTTTTATGTTTTTTGGGGGGGTGATTGAGTATTCGAAAGTCAGGGGTTTGCTCGGCCCAAAGGGGGTCGGGGGCCCCCTTCCATAAAATTGGGGGGTGACGGATATGGGGGTTTTTGTCCCGTATAAATACACTAACGCCTATAGATATGTTATTCTTAAAACATGTTAGGGCCCCCTCCGATCGTGGGGGATAATTTCTCTCGTGCTTTAGGCGTGGGGGGGGATAGCTATTTTTTGCCATCGCTAATACACCCCAATCCACCGGAAGCATCGTAATAACATACCCTGGTCCCCCGGAAAAGTCGGGGGGGCGGTCCTTTTTTAAGCGGAAAGGGGTTCGCAACCGGCCCCAAAATTTCCCCTTTCCGTGGGGGTGAGGGCACCCAAAACCCCTTTTGGGGGGGCGAACCCGGGTTTGGGTCTTTCATCTTTTGGCCCCCAAAACATGACACAAGTACTAATGAATTTTTTTTTTTAAAACAAACAGCCCTTTTTCTTTTTCGGGTCAAATAAAACTACTCGATGAAATGGAAAACTTAAGTTTGGCATAATGCATAATAATACACGTTTAAATTGCTTAAAATGAAATATAAAACAAACCCTTCGCAAATCCTAAAACTTGGGACACCATAAAAAAGCACCGACCAGGACTAGGGGAGCTCGTAACCCCCGGGCATCTTCTAACATCACATATATCGGTCCGGAAAACGCCCCAAAAAGGGGTCAAGGAAAACCCGATTTAAAAAGGAAGTAAAAAACGAAGTCTAAGAATAAGGGGGGGCTACGGGGCCCTTAAATATACATAAGAGATACAAAAACAAATATGAAAGAATTGAAAATCTTCCTTTGAAAAAAAATTTCGTTATCATACGGAAAAAAAACAATCATATGAGCGACTTAAGAATGCCGAGGAACGTACGGCCCGATCCATAAATAATAAATAATGCGGGGAAAGGCGGCCCGATCCATATAAATATAATAATCATAAACATACCGTACCCCTTTCTCAGTGAGGACTGGAAATCAAATCATATCGTCATATTATCAAAATCATATCATATCATGGGATCATCACTATCATATCATATCACATAGGGTTTAATGGGCCCCGGGACGAACGTGGTCGCCCTCCTCCGGGCCCCAGAAAAATGATCTTGAAATTTATACCCCCGAACAACATACCCCCGTATCACATCCTTCGGAAACACATTTTTCCCAATCATATCATATTTCGGAATCACTCATACTTCGAATAGTGCGCCGATAACTCCCGGCCCCGGGACCCCGGCAAAAAGAGATAAAAAGGGAAATGCCAAAGCGAATTTTGGGAAATCTTTCGAATCAAAACCCCCACAAAGCCCTAACGTAACCCAAAGCGAATTTATTATTTAAAAACCCAAGAAAAAGTCAAACCCGATTTTCTTGAATATCACTCGGGAACATATAAAACCAAAAACTTCGAAAACCATAGCCGTATCAAAATCACATACATAATAATCCTTATTTGGGACCAAGGGATAAACAAATAATCATCCCGGGGGGGGCCCAGAATTTATTTACGTTTTTTAAAAAAAATCGTCGAACCATAAAAAAAAAACCCCCGGGGACCCACGGACAGCTCCAACCCGGGCCCCTATGAAAATTAAAAATCTTGCTTATGGGATCGTTTCGAACATATAAAAAGTCATGCCCCCTTTCTTTAAAAATTTAGGGGCTTGGTAGTTACAAAATTTTTTTAAAAACAAACTTTTTTAAAACTTTTAAAATTTTTAGTCATACAAAAGACATAAGGACCATAATTCTACTACATTACGAATACGAATATCAAGAAACAAATAAGACAAATCATCGCTTTTTTCCCAAAAATAATAGTCCCCGGGTTCTTGAAATCTCATTACGAAGTATGTCATATAAAACTTTTTCAAAGACTCAAGAAATAATCAAAAACGAACGTCTTTTGGAAGTGGGGGCCCAATTATGTCAAATACCTTTCGACGCCACTCGGAAACATATCAAACACCCTTAAACTATCAAAGCCCCGTGGGGCCCCGGCCGTATATCAAACCAATTGAGCCCGCCTAAGAAAGTTACGGGTCTTATTAATGGGGCCTTTACGAGCTATCAAAGAACGGTTCCGTCCTGAAAGTTACGGACATTTTTAGACATAAGACCCTTTTCGGAAAAAAACCGTTTACACGGATTTCAAACCCAATCATATCAAAGACATACGGCCCTACCCCTTGACCATTTTAAAGGGGATCCCAACTAAAAAAGCAAAAGAATCTAAACAAAAACGGTTTTTTAAGAATAGGATTACCCCAAGGCTCTAACATATCACAACTTACTTCGGTTTTGGGACATCCCAAAAAGGGAAAGAAGGATGTTTCACATACCTCTTTGTTTCCCGGGCTAATCCAAACTCAAGTCTCCGTTAAAACCCCTACAATAAGGTCATTAAGTACCAAACATTAGCCCCCATTAAGAACCCAACCCAAACGCCATCCTTTTTTACGAAATTTGGGCACTTTTCCCCATAAATCCAACGCCCCGAGAAAAACTGGGCCAAATACCCAACAACAATACCAACAACCACATCAACAATATCAATAAGCAATTAAAAGGGGTTTCTCATTAAAAACCCCTTTTCACTTAATTCGACGACATTCTCATATTCAATTCAACCTTTACATTCAAACTAAATCAACGCTCATCGTTCAATTATTGCCCCGGGTCATCCAAACAATATTCAAGGAAAACCTTAACCAATTCCAAAATTTTTTCCAAACAACCCAATTAATCTTTTTTCCCCAAAAAACCCCAAAATTTCAATAAGGCAAAAAACAACACATTTCCCCAAAAAAAAATAACTATACCAACAACCCATACTTTTAAACATCCTCTTCATAAATTCGAAACCACTTAAAACCATTATTTTCCCTTAATAACCTACGAACGACTCCAACTTCCAATTAAGTCATTAAACCTTCATTTTCATCCCCTAGAATCCATAACACAAAAACCAAATTACACTAAATAAAATTTGTTCATTCCTTTTCCAAACAACACAAACCCCTTTCGGGCCCCCCCAACCAACCCCAAAATTTCCCGGGTTTTCACCCTTTTTTCCCCTTAAACCACCCAAAAAATGTTAGATACAATTAATTTACCAAATCCTACCAAAACCACTACACCGGGCCCCCCCACCATCACGGCTATAACAACAAAACCCATATTCTGAATTTCATTCTTTCCCTCCCAAAAATACAAAACCATTCATAACATATTAAAAAAGGGTTAAACTACCCCTTTTCCCCTTTGTTTTACTTGGGTTGGGGTTTGGGGTTTCATGAACAAAGGGGGGGGGGAAAAACCCCTTCATGTTGTTTAGGACCTTCCAAATAAAGGGGGAAAAACCCAGAAGAAAAATTTTTTTTTTAGAAGATTTTTGATCTTCATTTTTCCCCTTGGGAAGGGCCCCTCCTGGCCCCAACTTCAAAAATTTTTGAAATTTGGGAAAAAATGAATCATATGTTGCTAGTCATCCATTCTCTTTTATATAAAAGCCCCACAAATATATGGTGTACACGGGCCATTTTTATGGCCCAAAAAATTGTCCAACCATTTGGGGGGGGCCCCTTTTGTCCCCTGGCCACTTGGCTATTTTTGGCTATTTTCATGAAATACTTATCTCACTTCTAGCCCTTAATTTAAAAAAAATTTTAAATTTCCATAAATTTACTTTTTAAAACCCAAATTTTTTTATTCCAAATTTTCCCCCCAAATTCCTACCAAATTTTAAAAAAATTTTTTATGCAACTTTGGTTAAAACAAAAAAACAAAACCAAAAATTAAAAAATCTTGTCCATGACTTGTCCCAAACCCAAATTAGAATATTCCAACGAAAAGTACCGGGGGATAAAGGGAACCCCTTTTTCCCAGTCACCCCTTTTTTAAAACAAACGAACAAACTTCTCCTAAAAACTCCCATAATACCCCGGTCCCCGGGAAAAAACCCATTCGGGGGTGTCGTGGTCAGGCCAATTCTTTACGGCCTCAAACCTACCCGGGTGCCAAACCAAAAATATGCCCCAAAAAAATCCAAAAATCGGGCCGGGAACCCTTTTTGAAAATTTAAAAATACAATTTCTAAGGTTGGGGTACCCTAAGTACCGTCCCGGGGGATCCCCATTTCTGCCCATCGTGAATAAACGGGATGTCTCAATAAATACAAACCGAAAATGTCCAGAACCCGGGTTAAATACTCGATTCTGGGTCCTAAACACTTTTTCATTGGGCGTTAAAAGACATCACTCAATTCATAATGCCCATTCGGGTCCCCGGAATGCGTCTTCAATATTCCCACTCGTACCCCCCTGGTGATAGGGCCCATCGCAGGGCCCCTTGAGAAACATCTAGCCCCCAGGCGGGGCAAAAAAATCATAATCCGGGAGGGTATTTATTCTTTATGGTTTTTATTCTACCCCAATCAATACACTCCGCGGGGACCGTCTTTTTCCTTTTTAAATTTGGGCTTAGGTAATTGGCTAACTAACGATAATTCTTGTACTTATAT
>NW_026720111.1:0-10449 GCF_029784015.1 Lycium ferocissimum
GCTTAGGATATCTATTCTGCTGTTTGGGAGCGCTCACTTGTTCCCGAGCCTATGTTTTGGTGCGGACTTTCTTCCGATGCATATGTATATGTCTATTCGTAGAGGTACGGCGGGGCCACCGTCCGTCATATGGATTCGTTATTACTCTTAGAGGTACGTAGACATATGTGTGGAGTTGTGGGTAGTTTCTTGTTCAGTTGTGTACAGGTGATTTGTGTTCGGACGTCCTTTGTATTATGATAGCCTTGCCGGCTTATGCTCGACATTATACATTTGAAGGTTGTGATTTGTGATATGTACATATATTTGTGACAACTTTGGGCGACGTTTTACTTTTCTGTATGTATAAGTTATTTGTATCTTTGTTTCTGGTTAATGGGTGTGTGTACGAGTGCCCAGCTCGGGCACTAGTCGCGGCCTACGGGATTGGTTCATGACACACTCCAACAGTACAAGAAAGACAATTAACAAAAAGACAACCATGCTTCAGTGACAAATACTATGGCTGGTGGAAAGTAAGAATAGAAGACTACGAAATTGATGAAGACCTTGAACCATGGGAAATCATCCAGAAGTGGCTAATTATTCCAATGATCACAAACTACAAAGGAACAACGACCTCCTTCAAAGACAAGAAATATTATATGGATAATGATGTTCAGGCCAGTCAAAAGAATGCCCAGGCCAAGAAGATACTTGTTTCTATTTGGACCTGAAGAATACATCAAAATCTCATTCTGCAATACGGCCAAAGAAGTTTGGGACACCTTACAAACCACACATAAAGGAACGAGTTAGGTAAAAAAAATAAAATTAAAAACCTCCATATTGAATTGGCAGTACGAAATGTTCAAGATGAACGAAGGGGAATCCATCCAAGAGATGTTCAATAGGTTTACCAATATAATCAATGAACTAGATTCTCTTAGTGTGTATACTCTTCAAGCAAAAAGGATTGAAAAGCTGCTTGACATTCTACCTTACTCACGGAAGAGCAAAGTTAATGCCATCATAGAGGCCAAAGTCCTGGATGCAATGACAATGGAAGAACTCATGGGGAACTTAAAAACATATGGGATGAAGAAGATCGAGGGACATAAAAATACTCCATCAATAAAAGAAGTGAGCCTGGTCATTGCAGCTGCCCACAACAAGGGTCTTGATGAAGAGGATATGGCATTGCTCACCAGAGTATTCTAAAAATTTGTTAGAAGGGGAGGATTCTTAAATAGAAGAAGTGCCTCAATGTCATGTAAACCAGATAAAAACAATCAAGATAGATTCTTTAGATGTGAGAGTACAAACCACTTTATAAGAGACTGTCCAGAAAAAGAGAATGATGGAAGAAAAAGTGAACATGACAGAAGAAGAAAGGAATATGTTCCTAGAAATAGGATGAGCACTGGACAAGCTGATAAAATCACAAGAAAGACCTTAGCTGCTATGGGAAACTCTTGAAGTGATGATTTAGATGATAGAGAAAACCCAAATAGGTCCTTAGTGGCAATAAAAGAGTTCGATACAAAAGAAACATTGTCACTTATGCCAAATTCTGACTTAGAACCTGAAGATGAGGACCACAAGGTAAATTTCTCAAAATTCAAGGATGATGTTAGAAATCTATCCAGAGAAAAACTAGAACAGGTGGTCTATATTGTCATCGACGCCTATGAAAATATTCAAAGCGCAAAAGGAAGTATAATGGAAACATTGGACTCTCCTCAGATAGATCTTATAAGTCAAGAAAAACAATAAGAGAACCTGCCAGAGATGATTGACAACCTAAGGGAACATGTTTTCACGCTAAGTTCAAAGAACCAGACTCTGGAACTTGAGAAGGAGGAGCTTGTTGCAACTATCACAAATATGAAAGACCATGCTGAGCTATCTCAGAAGGATCTAAATGGTTCACTCAAAGGCGTGAAGAAGGTGTTGCAGGATGAGCATGATAAAAATAAGATTCTATTGAAAGAGCTAGAAGAATTAAAATCACAAGTGGAAAGTGCTCAGACATAAGAACTTTTGTGTTTCCATCTCACACAACTGACAAAGCCCTCAAAATTCATGTCTAACAAAGGTTAGGGTAACTCAAAAGGGTAGGTGATAAGTGGTGATATAACCACTTATCCTAGTCTCTTTACTTTGATTTTTGTATCCTTTATTGATAATATGAGGATATTTATGGTGTGTATCACTAGTATTTTAGGTAAATTGAGTTATGAAGAGAATTGGGATCAAACCAAGTGAAAACAAGGCTAAAAGGAGCAAAAAATGAAAAAAGTGGAAATTTGCCTAGTGAAGGGGTCTTCGCTATTGCGATGAAGACTCTCGCGATCTCGAGGTTCAACCTGGTCAACAAGACTACATGACCTCAAGGCCTCAGACGCGAGCGTGCCCCCATGAAAGTCAATTCATCGCAATCGCGGGCAGGACCCTCACGATCTAGATTGGTTGACATACGTGGGGCTGCGGTAGCGTCTGAGGCCTCGTGGTCGCGTAGGCTTATTGACCAAGTTGACCCTCCCAATCGCTAGAGTCTACATCACGATAGCGAAGACCCTTTCACTGAGCAGATTTCCACTTTCTTCATTTTTTGCTCCTTTTAGCCTTGTTTTCACTTGGTTTGATCCTAATTCTCTTCATAACTCAATGTACCTGAAATACTAGCAATACACACTATAAATAGCCTCATATTATCAATAAAGGATACAAAAACCAAAGTAAAGAGACTAGAATAAGTGGTGAAATCACCACTTATCAATACCCAACTTAAAGTCTTTACTTGTCTTCAAGAAAATCAAAACCAAAAACTCAATGAGGATCCATCAATTTAAGCACAAGTAGTATCACTATTATTTTCAAATCACATTCTTCAATTAAGCACAAAACTCATGACTTTGGTTAGTACGAATAATTAGGCTACAAGCATGTGAATCTTTAACCGAATAGCTCCCTCATTTCAAAACACAATTTCAAGAATGCAATGGAATGCTAAAACAATCAAGTAACAACTAAGCCTCAAGAAGTGACTCGTAACCACTAGCTTACTAGATGTGCTCACTTGACTCAATTTGGAATTTGTTAACATCACCAATATATCAAAATCCAAATGCCCTCACAAGAAAAAATGTCACAAAATCACTATATACACAACAACAACACAAGGGACATAAACACAAAATCACTCACACCCAACAAAGAAGTTCAAGTGCTAACAACTACCATATCATAGGTGTTATATCCGGCATTTTTGTATATTTGGAAAGTTCGGAATAATCTTTGCTTGTAAGAAATAAGGCCATATTTGGATTCTTCTAGTATCAATGTGTCGGTTATGGAAATATTGGTGCGGAATTTTCGAGGAAGGTTAAGGACAAAAATCGGAATTTTGGAAATTTGTTTCATGAAATTACAAATTTAGCCAAAGTGTTGGGCCAAAAAAAAAAAAAGGAAAATCAAGGCCCAAAGAAATAAGGTGGCCGGCCATAGAGGGAAATGGGCTAAGGCCCATGACATGGCCAAATTAAGTAAATAAAAGAGAGAAAGGGGCCATTATATTTCAAGAAACTTCAAGAAAAATTGAGAGAAAAAAGAAGAAGAGGTCACGGCCAAGGAGAAAGAAGAGAGAAAAAAAAAAAAAATTCCCAAGCCTCCTACTTTGATCCAAAAATCCTATTCTTGTTGAATTCTTGTCAAGTTTGGGACGCTCTCCGACGTGATATAATTGGTTTAGCGAAAGAGCGACGTTTGCGACAAAGTTGAAATTTAAGAAAAAGGTAAGAATTCCATTTCTTGTGTTATGAGATGAGTTTATATGTTATAATGATTGGAATAGAATGAGAATTATGGAATTGTGGTGTGTGGTGGCATGGCGTGCATGTGTGTGTGAAAGGGTATGTGGCCGTGAGCCATGGTGGTGTAAGGGAGGATGAATTATGTTTTATTTAGCTTGTTAGTTGTGTTGTTATGACGTTTACGACGTAAAGAAGTCTTGGACAATTCAAAATGGCATTGAAATTGGTTGTATGTTATTATGAGAACGTATGTGATTTTTATATAATTATGAGAATGAGATTCTAAGTGTGGATTATGGTTATTGTTATTGAATTTGGAAGGAAACAATGCGATTTAGTAGTTTTGTTGCATTGGTGGGAGTTTTGGATGTAATATGGAATTAGTGGGAACGCTTGAATTCATGAATATTGCTTGGGATGCTATTGAAATATGTTTGAATAATCTTGAATTAGATAATGAATATGAGAAATGTTGATATTAATTTGATAGTATGAAGTAGGGATGGAAGTTATTGAATTATGAAGAATAGAAGACTATTTATGTCATAAGGCATTTTGTGATTGTTGTTGTTGGTATTGTGTTGTTAAATTGGCCGAGTTGAATCCTCGGGGACGTATATTTATAGGGGAAGTGCTGTCGGAATTTCCATAGACAAGCGCTACTTTCAGATTTAGCCTTAAAGCTTATAAATGACAATTGGTAAATGTGACCAATTGCAGATTTTGGAGGAAACGGGAATTGAGTTTTGACAAGCTTAAGGAGCGAATAAGGTATGTAAAGCTCCACCCTTCCTTCTCTTGGCATGTCCTAGATGTGATAGGTTTGAATTCGGGCCTCGGGGACGACTCTACTCTTTGGAATCTACGTTCAAATTTACCCCTTTTTCGTTCAGCAGAATTGAATTGAAATTGTCTTGCTTTGTTAAATAAGTGCTTAAACATCCGTAGTTTGCCCAAATGATGTTGGAAGGCCTAGAGTCCTATGTATATGACCTCGTAAGGCCTAACGACCATAGTTTGGGGTACGCCGCCTCAATTTGGCCAAGGCGGGGCCCACGCGTTCCGAGAGTTTCCTATGTAGCCTTGTTTGGTGTGTTTGTGTGATTTTGAAAAGAGAACTTTTGACCATTGCCCGACTATTATAAAATAATTATTTTGACTACTTCATTGGGTTTTATAATACATTCTGACGTATAAGAACGATTTCAGAAAATTGTAACTATTGTATACTAATTCCGATAAACCTGACTTGACTATTGACTTGTTGTTAAAAGAATGGTTTGCTTTGGTTGTTCTGTTGAGTTTGTAATAAAAGAAATTATATACGTATGGCTACTTACGATTCTGCTCGTGTATTTCGTTACTACTTCTTTCGCCGAGTCCCGGGCCGGTATGTGCAATGTTACCGCTGGATACTTGACCGCGGTGTGTATGATGTTGCCGCTGGATACTTGACCGCGGTACGTGTGATATTGACCGCTGGATACTTGGCCGCGGTATGTGTATACTTGTAGCTGTGTATGTGTGGTATCGCCGCTGGATTCTTGGCCGCGGTGTATGTGTGTGATATGGTATGTGATTCTGGACAGTTGGAATTACGACCAGTCGCCTAATGTCAGCTCATATAAATTGTTCTATTTTCTGCATACATGAGCTAGAAGCGTTGTACAGAGGAAAGCTAATCATTTGGTGTTCTGTTTATTTTATTCGCCTCCTGTAACCCTTATAAATGATTTGAACCTCAGATGTAAGTACTTTAGTATCCTGGATTTTTCTTATGCTTATTCTCTGCACTCCTTATTTCGGTTGGGACTATGTTATTTGTGTTCCCTGCTTTTCATACTCGGTACATATTCCGTACTGACCCCCTTTCTTCGGGGGCTGCGTTTCATGCCCGCAGGTACAGACGCGCCACTTGGTGATCCGCCAGTTTAGGTCACCCTCTCTGTTGAAGTGCTCCTTTATTTCCGGAGCCCGTATTTTGGTATATACCTTTCTGTTGTACATATTTGTCTATTCAGGGGTACGGCGGGGCCCTGTCCCGTCATATGATTCTGTCCGTCTGTGTAGAGGTCCGTGGACATGTTTGTGGGTTAGGGTCATTCTGTACAGATGCATGTGTATATGTTGCGTTTGGGCGTTCCCATTCGCCGCGGCGGCCGGTCCGCGTATGTATATATATATGTTGTGTTGTTGGCCCTGGGTGGCCTTTGTTGGTATTTTCTGCGTGCAGGCTAATTTTGGTTAGTAAGAAAAACAGAGGAAACTCTGCCCGAGTTTTTCTAAATGCTTGAGTTATTACTTTGGGGTCTTGGTACGTACGGGTGCCCAGGTCGGGCGCTAGTCACGGCCTACGGGGTTGGGTCGTGACAAAAGTGGTATCAGAGCGGTTCGTCCTCGGAATGTCCACAGACCGTGTCTCGTAGAGTCTTGTTTATCGGTGTGTTGTGCACCACATCTATAAACAGGAGGCTACAGGGCATCTAGGGTGTTACTTTTCTTTGGATCTTGGATCGTGCGATAGAGCTGTATTATTAGGATGACTCTTTTCTGACCGATTGTTATACTTTTCAGTGATGCCTCCGAAGAAGGCAACGGCCGCCCAGAAGGGCAAGGCGACGGTAGGAGAGACTAGTCGGGCGCCGAGAGTTACACGGGCTCGTGCTCGGACCACGCCCGGTATTGTACTTCGGTCAGAGGGTTCAGCCACTCCCCCCGCGAGAGGCGGAGCGGAGGTCCTCGGCGCCCCCAGCTCCCCAGTCCGGTGCGGAGGATAGAACGTTGAGGGAAGCGGTACAGTTGTTGACGACCTTGGTAGCGGGACAGGTTCGTGGACGCGGGCCGAGGGGTGATGATGATGACGAACGTGACGATGCGAGGTCCGCGATTTCGACATGTAGTCCCCCCGAGTTTTTGGGTCCAAGCCCGACGAGGACCCCGGCGGACTTTATCGAGGCAAATGCGGCGCTCGTTGAACACAGTCGGGGCTTCGAGAGACCGAGTGCGTCGAGCTAGCTTCACATAGACTACGGGATGTCGCTCTCAATTGGTATGAGTCTTGGGGGCTATCCGGGGGTGAGGGTGCTCCCCGACCACGTGGGACGAGTTTCGATACAACTTTTCTCGACACTTTTTGCCCGGCGGAGTTGCGGAGGGCGAGAGTTGATAGATTTTTACGAGATAAAGCGAGAGGGTCGGGTGTTCGTGAGTATAATGGAGTTCGATTCTGCGGCTCGATATGCGCCTGCTATAGTAGCGGATATGGCCGACCGGATGCATCGATATGTGATAGGGTTGGACATTACTTGATTGATAGCTGCATGGCGATGGCGTCACAGACGGATATGGACATCGCCCGGTTACGAGCTTACGCCCGGGGGATGGAGGACGGCATCGAGCGGATCGGTCCATCGGGATTATGACAGAAGGCCGCCCAAGAGGGCTAGGACCGTTGAGTATTCTGGGGATTCACGAGGCGGCGGCCTCGGCGGCGGCGAGCGGATACCCCCCCCGGCCCGGCGCGGTATGCCCCCACGGTTCATTGGTTGGAGCCCGGATGGTGCGGGGTATCCGGAGACGGTCGAGCTCCCGGGCTTCGGGAGTTGCGGGTGGACCCGATTCTAGCCGGTTGAGGCCACCCTACCCCGATGTCCTCGGCGCAGGAGGCGTCACCGGGAGGGGAATGTCGTCGTGCCACGGGTGCTTGCTTTGTGGCCGGCGGGGCCACTATGAGAGGGTGCCCGCTCGGGGGCGGTGCGGGGACGGCCCGGCCACCGGGTCGGTTGCCGGTTCGTCTTCTTGCAGCAGCTATGCGCCCGATGGGGGCGAGGTATGCCGACACCGGCCGGCCGTGGGAGAGGCCGTGGCGGAGCCCCGATTCGGCGGTCCATCGAACCGCCTATATGCGTTGACCCGTGGACGGGATCGGAGGCGCCACGGACGCGGGTACGGGTAATTTAAACTCTTTAATTGGTCATTCGATTAATGTATGAATTCGTGATAATTGTAAAGAAACTCCCCCAGAAACCCTTATAAGATCCCGTAAGGCTAATTTAACATTCGAGGGACGAATGTTCTAAAGAGGGGGAGGATGTTATGTCCGAGCATTTTTGTATATTTGGAAAGTTCGGAATAATCTTTGCTTGTAAGAAATAAGGCCATATTTGGATTCTTCTAGTATCAATGTGTCGGTTATGGAAATATTGGTGCGGAATTTTCGAGGAAGGTTAAGGACAAAAATCGAAATTTTAGAAATTTGTTTCATGAAATTACAAATTTAGCCAAAGTGTTGGGCCAAAAAAAAAAAGGAAAATCAAGGCCCAAAGAAATAAGGTGGCCGGCCATAGAGGGAAATGGGCTAAGGCCCATGACATGGCCAAATTAAGTAAATAAAAGAGAGAAAGGGGCCATTATATTTCAAGAAACTTCAAGAAAAATTGAGAGAAAAAAAGAAGAAGAGGTCACGGCCAAGGAGAAAGAAGAGAGAAAAAAAAAGAAAAAATTCCCAAGCCTTCTACTTTGATCCAAAAATCCTATTCTTGTTGAATTCTTGTCAAGTTTGGGACGCTCTCCGACGTGATATAATTGGTTTAGCGAAAGAGCGACGTTTGCGACAAAGTTGAAATTTAAGAAAAAGGTAAGAATTCCATTTCTTGTGTTATGAGATGAGTTTATATGTTATAATGATTGGAATAGAATGAGAATTATGGAATTGTGGTGTGTGGTGGCATGGCGTGCATGTGTGTGTGAAAGGGTATGTGGCCGTGAGCCATGGTGGTGTAAGGGAGGATGAATTATGTTTTATTTAGCTTGTTAGTTGTGTTGTTATGACGTTTACGACGTAAAGAAGTCTTGGACAATTCAAAATGGCATTGAAATTGGTTGTATGTTATTATGAGAACGTATGTGATTTTTATATAATTATGAGAATGAGATTCTAAGTGTGGATTATGGTTATTGTTATTGAATTTGGAAGGAAACAATGCGATTTAGTAGTTTTGTTGCATTGGTGGGAGTTTTGGATGTAA
Organism: Lycium ferocissimum; assembly: GCF_029784015.1. Taxonomy (NCBI): domain Eukaryota; kingdom Viridiplantae; phylum Streptophyta; class Magnoliopsida; order Solanales; family Solanaceae; genus Lycium; species Lycium ferocissimum. Next base: position 8,822 of record NW_026720111.1, read on the forward strand.
TATGGAATTAGTGGGAACGCTTGAATTCATGAATATTGCTTGGGATGCTATTGAAATATGTTTGAATAATCTTGAATTAGATAATGAATATGAGAAATGTTGATATTAATTTGATAGTATGAAGTAGGGATGGAAGTTATTGAATTATGAAGAATAGAAGACTATTTATGTCATAAGGCATTTTGTGATTGTTGTTGTTGGTATTGTGTTGTTAAATTGGCCGAGTTGAATCCTCGGGGACGTATATTTATAGGGGAAGTGTTGTCGGAATTTCCATAGACAAGCGCTACTTTCAGATTTAGCCTTAAAGCTTATAAATGACAATTGGTAAATGTGACCAATTGCAGATTTTGGAGGAAACGGGAATTGAGTTTTGACAAGCTTAAGGAGCGAATAAGGTATGTGAAGCTCCACCCTTCCTTCTCTTGGCATGTCCTAGATGTGATAGGTTTGAATTCGGGCCTCGGGGACGACTCTACTCTTTGGAATCTACGTTCAAATTTACCCCTTTTTCGTTATTGAGAATTGAATTGAAATTGTCTTGCTTTGTTAAATAAGTGCTTAAACATCCGTAGTTTGCCCAAATGATGTTGGAAGGCCTAGAGTCCTATGTATATGACCTCGTAAGGCCTAACGACCATAGTTTGGGGTACGCCGCCTCAATTTGGCCAAGGCGGGGCCACGCGTTCGAGAGTTTCCTATGTAGCCTTGTTTGGTGTGTTTGTGTGATTTTGAAAAGAGAACTTTTGACCATTGCCCGACTATTATAAAATAATTATTTTGACTACTTCATTGGGTTTTATAATACATTCTGACGTATAAGAACGATTTCAGAAAATTGTAACTATTGTATACTAATTCCGATAAACCTGACTTGACTATTGACTTGTTGTTAAAAGAATGGTTTGCCTTTGTTGTTCTGTTGAGTTTGTAATAAAAGAAATTATATACGTATGGCTACTTACGATTAAGTTGCTCGTGTATTTCGTTACTACTTCTTTCGCCGAGTCCGGGCGGTATGTGCAATGTTACCTTTGGATACTTGACCGCGGTGTGTATGATGTTGCCGCTGGATACTTGACCGCGGTACGTGTGATATTGACCGCTGGATACTTGGCCGCGGTATGTGTATACTTGTAGCTGTGTATGTGTTACATCTCGCATTTTGTGCGTATTCGGAAAATTGGAAATAATTCGGAATGGTAAGAAACAAGGCTTTAATTGGATCTTACTTAATGTACATGTGATGTCTAAGGAAGTATGGACGCGGAAATATTAGGGAAGCTTAAGGGAAAAATTGGAATCTTGAAAATTTGTCCCGTAAATTTCCAAAAACGATCCATCGTCAATTGGGCTCAAAAAATAAAATGAAAATTGATCCCAAAAAGAGAAGGGTGGCCGGCCATGGGAGGTGGCCCAAACCCGTGAAGGGGTCATGTGATCACCATGTGACCACTTAATTAATATAAGGGGCTTGAGTTGTGAATTTCTCTAGAATTTTCAAGACAAAACAAGAAGGAGAAAACAGAGAAAAATTAAGAACAACAACAATAGGCCATTAAATTGCCAAGACCAACCAACATCAACTCACAAAAAATCTTTATTCCAAAATTATTTTCTTGTGGTTT
>NW_026720112.1:0-10620 GCF_029784015.1 Lycium ferocissimum
CCTCACCTCAAACGCATCGAACCACCCAATAGGAGATCTACACCTTCTCCCATACAACGCCCTCAAACGAGCCATATCAATACTCGAGTGATAGCTATTATTGTCGAGGCAAATTCGGCTAAGGGCAGGAGCGATCCCAATACCCATCGAAATCTATCACGCACGCACGCAACATATCCTCCAGTAACACGAATAGTCTTGCTCGGAGCGCCGCCGATCTGAGGATGGAAGTGCGGTTTTAAGATCTAACCTCGTACCCAACTCGCCATTGCAAACACTTCCATAACACGGATGTGAACGTGGTACCCCTATCGGACACGATAGAGATAGGAACCCCATGGAGTCTGGTACCTTCTGAATGTAAACTTTAGCCAACTTCTCTGCATCATAAGTTATCTTTCCTGGAATAAAGTGAGCAGACTTAGTCAACATGTTAATAATAACCCAGATAGAGTCAAACTTCCCTAGTGTCTTCGGAAGACCTATGTTACATTCCGTATTTTGTACCCTCGGGTAAGTCAAGGCAAGTGACACAAGTTGCTTATGGAAAATTTTAAAGTCGGAATATTAAGAAAGGCTAGGGGTAAAAAGGTAAATTCGCAAAATGACTCATGGAAATATGGAGAAAGGTTAGGGGCAAATTTGGAACGAAGGGAAATGATTTTCATGAATTGTAAGAAATTTGCTAGAATTTTCAAGAAAAGGGGCCACTTGGCCGTGGACCCCACTTTCAAAACTTGGCCAAATGAAATCAAGCCAAGCTAGGGGCAATATGTTTAATTATTATTGGAAGGGACTAAGTATATATATATATATGTGGAGAGATGATTTATTCATCTTATTTCCCCTAAATTTTCAAGAGTTAGAAAGCAAGAAAGAAAGAGGAGAAAAAGTTTGGCCATTCGGCCTTGGAGAAAAAAAAAAAAAAAAAAGAGAAAAAAAAAGAAGAGAATTCTCAACTTGTTCTTCATAGCCAAACAATCCCTTGAAGAGTTCTTAGTAAGGTGAAGTGATTTGTGGAGCAAGAAGAACTCATATCCATACAAGTTGGCAATTTGAGTCAAGTGAAGAAGTGAGGAAAAAGGTAAGGTTTAATTCTCTTCTTATGTGTTATGGATGTTTGAGTATGTTGTGTGCATGAAAATGGATGAAATTCATGTGTTATGGGAGTGTGTGTGGTGCCGTGAGTGTGTGTATGTGTTGTATGTGTTATGTTGTATTGTGTTGTGTTGTGTGTTGGTTGTTGTAATGTATGGAAAATATAGAAATTCATGAAAAATATGCATATGGGGTGTGTTGGCCGAATGGTATGGATTATGGAAGGGGGTGGTGAATTGATTTTATTTAGAATGACAATTGTTGTTATGGTAGTTTCTATGATGTAAGAATAAGGATTTGATGGTTTGGAGGAGTGAAAAATTTGGTTGTTGGGATTGAAGTTAAAAGAAGGAAATATGTTGTTGTTGTTTCATGAAAATTAGAAGGTTATGAGTAAGTAGTATGTTAATGGTATTATTGGAATATCATGTGAATTCAATTGTATTGGGTTATATTGAATTGTATGGAATTGTATTGAATTGCTTTGAAAAGAATTGAATTGAGTTGAATTAAATATAAGTGGCTTGTTGGTATTGTTGGTTGACGATTTGGCCGAGTTTCATTCTCGGATTTGTTGAGTGGTAATATGGCCGAGTCGAATTCTCGGGGATGTTATATGTATAGAGGAGATGTTTGCCCAAATTTTGTTTATAGGCAAGTATTGGTTGAGATTAACAATTGGTAATTGTGACCAAATTGTAGATTTTGGCGAACTTGGAGCTTGAGTTTGGAGACGTGTGCAAAGCGGAAAAGGTATGTGAAGTCCACCTCTCCTTCCCTTGGCATGTCCTAGTTATTCTAAGTCGAAATCCGACCCTCGGGAAAAGTCCTACCCCTCGGAAACGACACCTAAATTTGTTCCTTTTTCATTCAATAGAATTGAATCCATAACTTGTGCCATAAGGTAAAGTAATGTTCAAACGTCCAAAACCTTTGTAAATGAAATCGAATGCCTTGAAATCTTCGTGGATGACCCAATGGGACATAATGACCATTTTTTTATGTTCGTTACTCGAGTCTCGATGTACGTGCGTATCGATTTCCATTACTTCTTTCATAGAAGCTTTATAATCTTGTTTTATGTTTTCTCGTGGTGTTGCTATCCATTGATGGTCTCGCCTTATAATGATTGTTCCTTCAAGGTGAGACGGAGCGACCGTGGTTATTCCATAAGGTAATCGGGGGCTACCGACCTTACGTCCCCCGATAGACACATGACTTTCTTTGGGTTCTTATGCATGCCTGCTTATATGATATGTACATGACATGTATATGATATGTATATAAAAATGGGGAAATTTTGGGGAAGGGACACATGTTGCGCTATAGACGCATTGCCACCTGGTCAGCTGGCGTAATTCCATCCCGGACGCGGGATGCCCGGACGCGGGACATATGTGGGTGAGCCGACGTACTTCGGCGCTATGACTTGTTCTATTTTCACATGTATATGACAAGAAATGTTTTGAAAAAAAATATAATAAGCAAGCATGACATCCGCGCGAGGCACTTACAGTACGGACTATCCTTTTATATCGTTATATGATCTTGGATCCCACATGTTGTCATTGCTCATATGTTACATGCCTCATTGTATTATTTTCATGGCTTACATACTCGGTACCGCTCGTAAATGGCCCCTCTTCTTCGGGGGCTCGTCGCATGCCACGCGAGAAGACGGAGTTGACGGGTTCGACTCACTGGAGCTTTTCAATTTGTACGTCGAGGGCGCTCCAGTTGTTCCGGAGCTTCTGTTTTGGGTACTATTTTTGTGTATATATATGTAGACACAGCAAAGTCAGCTACTTGTAATTACATGTATCGTGTTTAGAGGCTCGTAGACGGATATGTACAGTCAGATGTTTCATAACCTAGTCGTCCTTGTCGCCGTGTAATATGTCAGTACAGTTGATTACTATTACTTGTTTACATGTATGCTATTAACGATAGTGGTTAGAAAAAAAATGCTAGTGTTCATACGGCCCACTTAGTGATAAGAATAAGACGTACGATACGGGGGTGCCCGGTACAAGTATCGGGTACTCGTCGCGGCCCCTAGTTGGGTCGTGACAGAAGTGGTATCAGAGCAGGCGGTCCTAGGGTTTGTCTACGAGCCGTGTCCAGTAGAGTCCTGTTTATGGGTGTGTAGCGCGCCACACTTATAAACAGGAGGCTGCAGGGCATTTAGGAAATATGACCTTCTTTGCATTCCAGATCGTGCGATAGAGCTATGTTATCGGATTTCTATATTCTTTCTTAACCCTGCGTTATGGTTTCAGTAATGCCGGTGACGAGGAAAGCTACAGCGGCCCGGAAGGGCAAGAGGGTGGCTGGGAAAAGAGTTGAACGGGAGCCACCAGCGGAAGTAGAAGAAGGCGAGTCTACAACGAGGCTTCTCCTGCTCCCCTGTGTCGACGGGACGGGATAGAGCTCCGGCACCGGTGCCGGCCCGCGGGCCGGCGGTAACGGAAGCTATCCGATTGCGACCCGATTAGTCGCCGCGCAAGCTCGGCGGCGGATGCGGGCCAAGGGGACGGGCGGCGGCGCGAGCCGTGATTTTATCGCCCCTAAATCCTCGGAGTTCTATGGATCGAAACCAGAGGAGGACCGCAAAAGTTTTTTAGATGAAATACGAGGACGGCGAAGATAATACATGCTTCGGAGATCGAGTCGAGAGAGTTGGCCTCGTATAGATTGCGGGATATAGCGGTCCATTGGTATAATAATTGGATCTCCTCGAGGGGAGCAAATGCGCCTCCCGGTTTGGCGAGAGTTCACCGTGGCATTTGCGCTGACATTACCTACCACCGAGAGGTTCGACGGGCCGAGCCATGTGTTCTTGAATCTCGGACGGGGAAATATGAGTGCTCGGGAATACGGTCTCCGTTTTGACTCGTTAGCCGAGGTACGCCCCCCGGCTATGGTAGCGGATATGGGGGATCGTGTGCACCGGTACGTAAGAGGGCTGGGGCCACGTTTAGCTAAAGCGCCGCGGCTTCACTCCGGGACGGGATGACTATCGCTCGCATTCGGGCCGCGCCCCAAAACGGAGGAGCGATGCCGGCGACGGAGGGCGGCGTGATTCGGATGGGGGCTCCGGAAAAAGGGCCGGATCTTTTGGAGCCGAGAAGTGAGTATAGAGGGGGGACGGGCACCACGGCGGTCCGGTATTCGGAGCCGGATCGAGTGCCGAGCTTCGGGGTCCCGACTATAAAGCGGTTCAAATAGAACGGGGCCACCCCGGCTGCGATGTACTCGGTGTGGCAAGCCACGCTACGGGCGGTGCTACCTTGACACGGGTGCTTGTTTTGTACGTGGTCGGGTCGGGCGGCCACTTGATGCGCGACGCCACGGAGATCGGGAGAGACCGGACTCGGCCGCCCGGATCCGCTATCGGTTCGTCGTCGGCCGTGCGCCTCCGGACGGACGTCCCGGACTAGCCGGTCGTGGTCGAGGCGCGGAGGAGGAGCACCTAGTATAGGCGGTCCTCAGAACCGCATATTTGCACTGACGAGACAGCAGGATCCTGAGCCTTCCCCGGACGCAGCTACAGGTACCCTATCGGTATTCCTTTATAAAGCATATATGTTGATCGATCTAAACTTTATACCGTCATGTGTCATTCTTTATATTCTTGATGAAAATCGGAAATCCACGGACGAAAGGTAGTTATACGCATAGACAAGAAGTGAGTATTAAGGGCCGAGGGGGCTAAAATTGTAATTAAGAGAAAAGTACGTTCCGAAGGCGTGTCGAAAGTGACTAGTACCCTAATTTGCCCTGGATTACGTGACAAAGCCCGTGCGGGGGAGTGGATGCAAATACATTAGCATTAAGATGCCGGAATACGTTAATGTTTTAGGGTTAAGCGTGCTAGAGTGGGAGCAATTCCATGATGGGTGACCCCCTGGGAAATATCCCAAAAATTTCATAAGTATAGAGATAGAGGACAAACGTGAAGTTAGGGTAGCCTAGACGATATTAGAGTATATGGGATGACTGGAGACGTAATAGAGGTTGCGTAGGCGAGTTGGAGCGGGGTACAGTGAAAAGAGAACAAGTATAGCACAGCTCTAGAATCAGGGTAAGTTTAAATAGTGGTTGGAAATGTTGCGAATGAGAGGGTAACAAGAATTTGGGATATGTTGGCACATCGAGCAACTACAAAAAGGGCGTAGAAACAAGTTGACGACGGGTGCAGTACGACGCAAATATAGAGAACAACCAAGGAAGATGACCGAAAAAGATGACGGCGTCCTATGAAGTATGGGATAACAAGAAAGTACAAGCCAACCAAGGTATCTGAATGGACGTGTTAAGTGATTGTGTACAACAACCATAAGGGAAACCTCCCCGAAATGTAGTAACCCCCTATAAGGCCAGTTCAACATTCGAGGACGAATGTTCTAAAGGGGGGAGGATGTTACATTCCGTATTTTGTACCCTCGGGTAAGTCAAGGCAAGTGACACAAGTTGCTTATGGAAAATTTTAAAGTGGGAATATTAAGAAAGGCCAGGGGTAAAAAGGTAAATTCGCAAAATGACTCATGGAAATATGGAGAAAGGTTAGGGGAAAATTTGGAACGAAGGGAAATGATTTTCATGAATTGTAAGAAATTTGCTAGAATTTTCAAGAAAAGGGGCCACTTGGCCGTGGACCCCACTTTCAAAACTTGGCCAAATGAAATCAAGCCAAGCTAGGGGCAATATGTTTAATTACTATTGGAAGGGACTAAGTATATATATATGTGGAGAGATGATTTATTCATCTTATTTCCCCTAGAATTTTCAAGAGTTAGAAAGCAAGAAAGAAAGAGGAGAAAAAGCTTGGCCATTCGGCCTTGGAGAAAAAAAAAAGCAGAGAAAAAAAAAAAAGAGAATTCTCAACTTGTTCTTCATAGCCAAACAATCCCTTGAAGAGTTCTTAGTAAGGTGAAGTGATTTGTGGAGCAAGAAGAACTCATATCCATACAAGTTGGCAATTTGAGTCAAGTGAAGAAGTGAGGAAAAAGGTAAGGTTTAATTCTCTTCTTATGTGTTATGGATGTTTGAGTATGTTGTGTGCATGAAAATGGATGAAATTCATGTGTTATGGGAGTGTGTGTGGTGCGTGAGTGTGTGTATGTGTTGTATGTGTTATGTTGTATTGTGTTGTGTTGTGTGTTGGTTGTTGTTGTAATGTATGGAAAATATAGAAATTCATGAAAAATATGCATATGGGGTGTGTTGGCCGAATGGTATGGATTATGGAAGGGGGTGGTGAATTGATTTTTATTTAGAATGACAATTGTTGTTATGGTAGTTTCTATGATGTAAGAATAAGGATTTGATGGTTTGGAGGAGTGAAAAATTTGGTTGTTGGGATTGAAGTTGAAAGAAGGAAATATGTTGTTGTTTCATGAAAATTAGAAGGTTATGAGTAAGTAGTATGTTAATGGTATTATTGGAATATCATGTGAATTCAATTGTATTGGGTTATATTGAATTGTATGGAATTGTATTGAATTGCTTTGAAAAGAATTGAATTGAGTTGAATTAAATATAAGTGGCTTGTTGGTATTGTTGGTTGACGATTTGGCGAGTTTCATTCTCGGATTTGTTGAGTGGTAATATGGCTTAGGAGTCGAATTCTCGGGGATGTTATATGTATAGAGGAGATCTTTGCCCAAATTTTGTTTATAGGCAAGTATTGGTTGAGATTAACAATTGGTAATTGTGACCAAATTGTAGATTTTGGCGAACTTGGAGCTTGAGTTTGGAGACGTGTGCAAAGCGGAAAAGGTATGTGAAGTCCACCCTCCTTCCCCTTGGCATGTCCTAGTTATTCTAAGTCGAAATCCGACCCTCGGGAAAAGTCCTACCCCTCGGAAACGACACCTAAATTTGTTCCTTTTTCATTCAATAGAATTGAATCCATAACTTGTGCTTGAAGGTAAAGTAATGTTCAAACGTCCGAAACCTTTGTAAATGAAATCGGAATGCCTTGAAATCTTCGTGGATGACCCAATGGGACATGATGACCGTGTTTTTTTTATGTTCGTTACTCGAGTCTCGATGTACGTGCATATCGGTTTCCATTACTTCTTTCATAGAAGCTTTATAATCTTGTTTTATGTTTTCTCGTGGTGTTGCTATCCATTGATGGTCTCGCCTTATAATGATTGTTCCTTGAGGTGAGACGGAGCGACGTGGTTATTCCATAAGGTAATCGGGGGCTACCGACCTTACGTCCCCCCGATAGACACATGACTTTCTTTGGATTCTTATGCAAATGCCTTATATGATATGTATATGACATGTATAAGATATGTACATGAAAATGGGGAGATTTGGGGGAAGGGACACATGTTGCGCTATAGACGCGTTGCCACCTGGTCAGCTGGCGTAATTCCATCCCGGACGCGGGATGCCCGGACGCGGGACACATGTGGGCGAGCCGACGTACTTCGGCGCTATGACTTGTTCTATTTTCACATGTATATGACAAGAAATGTTTTGGAAAAAAATATATAATAAGCAAGCATGACATCGCACTGAGGCACTTACGGTACAGTTATCCTTTTATATCGTTATATGATCTTTGATCCCACACGTTGTTTTTGCTCACATGTTACATCGGGCCTCATTGTATTATTTTCATGGATTACATACTCGGTACACTTTCGTCTGCCCGACCCCTTTTCTTCGGGGGGCGTCTCGTACCACGCGAGAAGACGGGTTGACGGGTTCGACTCTAGGAGCTTTTCCGGTTGTACGAGAGGCGCTCCGGTTGTTCGGGAGCTTACATGTTTTGGGTACTATTTTTGTGTATATATATGTAGACACAGCAAAGTCAGCTACTTGTAATTACATGCATCGTGTTTAGAGGCTCGTAGACAGATATGTACAGTCAGAAGTTTCATAACCTAGTCATCCTTGTCGCCGTGTAATATGCTAGTACAGTTGATTACTATTACTTGTTTACATGTATGCTATTAACGATAGTGGTTAGAAAAAAAATGCTAGTGTTCATACGGCCCACTTAGTGATAAGAATAAGACGTACGATACGGGGGTGCCCGGTACAAGTATCGGGTACTCGTCGCGGCCCCTAGTTGGGTCGTGACAACCTATTACGAAATCCATGGCTATTCTTTCCCACTTCCATTCAGGAATGGGCATTCTCTGAAATGTACCCCCAGGTTTCTGATGTTTATACTTTGTTGGCAGCGATTTAGGCCTTTGCGCAACGAACTCTACAATATCCCGCTTCATCCTAGTCCACCGGTAATGTTTGCCTTAAATCCTTGCCACCCCGATCTTGATCGGGGTGTGATGGGCACCCGACCCCACATCTGGAGCCGAGCGAACCCTCTGACTCTTATTACATAGATTGATAAATTCCTGTATCAGTTAAAAATAGGATACATAGTGAACTCAAAATTTTTTTCTATAAGTAAAGTCTATCATCATGTGGGACCCGGGACATGAAACATAATAACATATTAACCGGCGAAACCGTACGCAGAGTTGTCCACTCTATACCCTCGACTCGTCGCAAAGTCTCCACCGAATAAAACATCATAAATTCGTATGCTCGGCTTCCGGCGGCGCTCCGGAACAAGTGGAGCCTACCAACCTGCCGGAACATCTTGTGTGCTAGCTTCCAATTCGTCTGGTGTGCACACGCGGCATGGACGCGGCCCCGAAGAAGAGGGGTCGGTACGAGCGTTGTGCGAGTATGTAAGACACGAATAGTAATATGATAAAGGCATACGATTATGAATAATAACGGTACAAACATATGGAGCTTATATGGGTTAGATATAACCCGTACACGTGATGCCTTTTAGGCGGATGCCATGCATGCTTAGTTTCTTTTTCGAGCGATTTCTTATTTACATGTACGAGAAAACGAACATTTCGGAAAACGGTGTCCTTTATTTACGTTCGCCACGCCGAATACATCGGCTCTCCGACCCCCTTCCCCCCGTTGTCCCAACATATTATACATATCACGTATATAGAAAACGGAACATTCCAGAAAACGGTGTTCTTTACTTACGTTCCACGGACGCCGAGTACATCGGCTCTCCCACCCCCTCCCCAACAGTGTCCCAACATAGTATACATATTACATATACGGACGCCGTATCAGAGGCTCTCCATATCCGCGTCCGGCATCCGCGTCGGGATGGAAACAGTGAATCGAGTGGACACGGTTATACTTTGCCCTTCCCCATATATACATATACATTCATATACATATACATTTCCATGCACATATACGTGTATCATAAGGCGAGGTTACCAATGAAAAGTGTCATTATGAGAAAAAAACATCGAATAGGTCATAAGGTATAGTTTCATCTACTTAGAACCTTTATGGCGGTCTATTCCCTTTAATAGAGTTGAGATATCAAAGAAATCGTTTAACATTTCCATATTTTCATTTTTATAGCGTAACATATCGTCAACATATCTATCGTAGGCATTTTTCTCATTTTTCGACTTATCATTATCATTATAAGATCATATTCTTCACCTTAGTCAAGGAATCATCTTTGTCGTACTTATCACGTGACGATGTTCTTTCTTAGCATTATCGTTTTCACGGTTATCATAGACGTTTTTACATTAGGGCAGTGTTGTGCCTATCGTTTAATAATCGGGATGAGGATCAAAAGTTTCCTTAGGATTTTACTCCAAAATAAGTCAAACGAAGCGATAGAAAATGGGAACAATGGCCCACCTCGGGCCGAATGAAAATGCGTACCTAATTTACGATTGTTACGTGTCATGACGTTACTTATAAGGATCTTAAAGTATTCGGGTCCTCTTTATGCGAGGTTCTAGGAGAGCTTGGGAAGGTTTTCCAACATTTTGCACATATTCTAGTTCAATTCCTTTGAATGAAAAGCGGGAAACTTTTAGGTGCGGATTCGGAGGATAGGGTTGTCTTGGAGCCGTGTCCGACTTAGTACGTCTAAGACATGCCATAGAAAGAAGGGTGAAGTCTTACATACCTCTTTCCGCTCCTTATGCTGTTCCAAATTCAAACTCCCAATTCGCCAAAATCTACAATTTGGTCATGCTTACCAAAACTTGATTAGTGCATTTAGAACTGGATTAACGCTTTCAACGACGTTTGGCTACCGAAATTTCGGCAGCATTTCCCCTGGTGAATATATCATGCCACCAAGCTTTAGCTTGGCCGATTTCAATCAACAACAATCCTGAATACAACCCGGCCAAACTAACAACATTACACCAACAATTATATTCAATTCAACAAGAACATTAACGTACTTAATTCCTTCTTTCAAATTCAATCACCACAACTCAACTTACAATCTTCCAAACAAATATCTCACTTCATTCTCACCATATAATCCACAACCACAATAATCAAAATACTAACTAAAATTAATTCACTATTTTTACACAAACAACACTCCATTAGATAACCAAGTATGTTATTTCTTAATTTTTTTATCCTTTTTATCCTTTCTATACATTCCCCAAAAACAACTTAAAAAAACCC
>NW_026720113.1:0-10230 GCF_029784015.1 Lycium ferocissimum
GTTGATGAGTTTGGAAAAAAGACAATGTGATTTGGAAGCTTTGTTGTGGTTATGGAAGAGTTGGATAGAATATGGAAATTGGCGGAATGCTTGAATTTGTGAATATCGTTGGGTACGTTATTGGAATATGTTGGAATAATATTGAATTAGTTAATGAATATGGAAAATGTTGATATTAGTTGACTAATGTGAAGTTGGATGAAAATTGTTGAATTGTGTAGAAAAACAGACCATTTGTGTCATAATGTAATTTATAATGATTATTGATGTTGTTGGGTTGTTGTTGTTGTTGATGTGTGTTGAGCCGAGCTAAGCCTCGGGGATGTTATATATATAGGGAAAGTGCTGCCGAAATTTCGGTAGACAAAAACAAAGTTAAGTGAACTCTTAAGCCTTAAGATTCCTAATTGGCAACTTTGACCATTTGCGATTAGACTCGAGCGAAACGGGACTTGAGTTTCGGGCGAGCGTAAGACGTATCTAAGGTATGTAAAGCTCCCCACTCCTTCTTTGGCATGTCTTAGTATGCTAGGTTGATATCGGAACCTAGGGAGCAATTCTCAAGCCCCTCGAAAGCCGAATTATAAAATGGCTACTATTCATTCAATTCAATTGAAGCCTAATGACTCCATTTTGACTAGAAAGCTATCAAACGTCCGAAACCTATGTAAAGATGATCAGTTGACTTTGAAATCCTTATGTATGATCTTATAGACTCTAAACGTTCATAAATTATGATTGCCACCTCGACTTGACCCGAGGTGGGCCCGCTGACCCCGAGGTGCCTTATTTGTCCTACGTGACCTCTTTTGGATAAATTTTGATAAAGAATCTTCGATTTTGAAATTGTTCCTTATGAAATAATGTTTTGAACCTTATGAAATACTATGCTATGTTTTGGAACCATACGTACCACCTTGGAAATATTTTGTGGAATAAACTTCCGTACTAATTAATTATTTGACTATTTTGGTTAATGAACTAACTTATGAAGTAATCAAGTTTTGAAAGGCTATTTTGACATACAAATTGCATTGTTTGCTCACGACTCCGCTCGTGCCTTATTATGACTTCGTTCACCGGTTCCCGGGCCGGTTTTATGATCGTGCGCTGTATGCTGAATTCAGAAGTATGTTGTGTTTCTGTCACACCCCGATCTTACTAGGGTGTGATGGGCACCCGACCCTTACCTAGGGCCGAGCGAACCCTCTGACTCTTATTCCATGCGTAAAATTTTTTTTGTTTCTCTAAATCAATCACACATGACAAAGCTCACTAAAAATATTCTTTCTATTGCTTTCCGAGCAAATCGAATTTGTAACAGTATAAAACTTATATCGTAATACAAACTGACACATTGGCCTATGAAGCCACCGGATTGCATCGACTTCCGTACCCACGACTCGTCCGCAAAGTCTCTCTTCGTAATCGGAACTCCCGGCACGTGTACTCGACTCGGCTACACTCCGGGCCAAATGGAGCTTGCCAACTTCCGGGAACATCTTCTATATTAACCCGATCCGTCTGGGTGTACCTGCGTGGCATGAACGCAGCCCCCGAAGAAGAGGGGTCAGTACGAGTAATGTACTGAGTATGCAAGACATGAACAGTAACAACATAGTAAGAGTTGTAGAGCATATCACGTGTAAAACGGTAACCCCGTGCGCAGTAATAACTATATGGAAACATAGACAGATGTCATAGGGTAAAGGAATAACTCCGTACATGTGAGTGCCACTCGGGGGCGGAGGCCATGCATGCCTAGCTTTTCTCTTTCTTTTTCCGAACACGGTGTTTCTTATTTTTGTACATAGAAAACGTATACTTTTCGAGAAAACGGTACTTTTACTCGCATTACGTACGCCGAATTCATCGGCTCTCCCACCCCCCTCCCCGAGTTGTCCCAAGTATATATCAAATTATATATGTATATATCACATAAACGACGCCGCGTACGCGCCCTCCCATATCCCGCGCGTCCGGCATCCCGCGTCCGGATGATAAGCCGAATCGGTGGAACGGTGGACACGCTTGCCCTCCCCATTCCCCACATATACATGTACATTCATCAATATCATGTATCATATACATTATCATATAAACAACATGCCGGGAGCCCCGAGGAAGGTCATGTGTCTATCGGAGTGACGTAAGGTCGGTGACCTCCGATTACATTATGGATTAACCGGGATCGCTTTGTCTCACCTTGAAGGAACGGGTATTTTAAGGCGAGACTATCAACGGATGATATCATTAAAGAAAACATGGAATGAGATCATGGACATCATATGCATTTATTTCGTACTCGAAATCTTTTAGAAAATAATACCATAGCTAAAGGGTAGAATCGAAGGTTAAGGACTAGTTTATCACTTTCGTACTCGTATTGGATTCTTGACTTAAGGCTCATAGTCATGGAGTCATCCTCGTTATGCTTATCATAGACATGTTCTTTCCTTTACATCATCATATCACTTTCATCATGGAAATATTCCCCTTAGAATAGTTACAACATTTGTCGGTTGGTAAACAAAGTACTAAAGAAAATCCGGGGACAGTGGGCCCACCTCGGGTCAAATGAGGCGGCGTACACAATTGACGCATCATACGTTTCATGACATTACTTAAGAGAGGTTTAGGATAGTCGGGTGTTGTTCATGCAAGTTCTAGGTATTTAGGAAGCTTTTTCAACATTTCACACAATTTCTAGTTCAATTCTACTGAATGAATAGTAACTAATTTCAATCTCGGTTTTCTAGGAAAGGAATTATACCCGAGGCCCGTGTTCAAGCCTACTACGTCTAAGACATGCCAAGAAAGGAAGGTAAAGTCTTACATACCTCTTTCCGCTCCTTCTGCTACTCCAAATCCGAGTTGCAAATCCACCAAAATCTATGATTTGGTCATGTTTACCAAATGATGATTAGTGCACTTTGAATTGGATTCTTAAATGAAACTTGGCTACCGAAATTTCGGCAGCATTTCCCCTGTAAATATACCATGCCACCAAGTTTAACTTGGCCGATTTCAATCAACCAACGATCCCGGGAATACAACCCGGCCAAACTAACAACATTACCCACAATCATACTAATAATTTCAATCAACATACTACTTTCTTCAAGATTTTCCAACTCCAATAAAAACAATAACAACCTTGTGATTTATATTCCAACAACACCATACTAACATCATTGTCTTCCATACATGCAAGAACATTACATTCAATTAACATAAACTTTTATTTGCAACATGAAATCCACAACCAAACTTTCCATTCATCATACCCTTCCATCACCAATACCACTCGGCCAATGCTCACATATATGCATATTTTTTTCATGAATTTTCATCCTTTTCTTTACATTACAACAACAACAACAACAACATGCTACATAAAATCAACCCATCCTTCCATGCACACAACACACTACACGGCCACACCATGCATACACGGCCACATCCATAATTTCTACATTTCATGCTTTCCATTTATTTCCCTCATAAAATACATAACAACAACAATTAAAATTCTACATAAGAATTGAATCATCACTTCCATACCATGCAAGCACCTACACGGCCACATGCACAACACAATTTATTTTCATGATTTTCATTCACTTCTACATACTATAATATTCACAAACCGTCTATAATACATAAAGGAAGGCTAGTTCTCACCTTATTCCTTTCAAATTCCCTCTTGGTTAAGATTATGAAATTGTACAAACGGATGATTTCCTTGTTTCAACAACTCTCCCATGTTGTAGAGGGCCTTCCATTTGATTGAAATGCTAGAAGAAAATATTTTTTTCTTGATTAACTTCCATGGCTTCTTCTTCTTCTTTTTTTTTTTTTAACCATGGCCGAGCCTACTCTTGCTTCTTTCTCTTCTTTCTTTTTTTTTTTCTTTCTAGTTTCTTGAATTAAAAGGATGAACTCCTCTTATATATATATATCTTCCCTCACTTTTCCATATTTGCATCTTAGTCCTTCAATTATGGTCACATACCCCCTTTCTTTCTCTTCTAGATTTTTCTTCTTTTTTCTTGACTTTTCTTCTCTTTTCTTAAATTTTCTTACTTGGTCAAAGATGACCAAGTGTCTTCTTTTGTACACTTTGGCCCTTCAAGAATTTTCTTGAACCTTTGTGAAATTACCATTTCACCCCTAGCCTTTCACATTATTCCCATGATGCCACTTTGCAAATTTTTTTTTCCTTTTTACCCTTAACCTTTCTCAACATTTCCACAATACCAATATCCATAAGTAACATTCCTCGCAACTCCGACATTAGGACTATTTAAGAACATGGTCTTGTCCTTAATTTTTCGCCATTAACTCGGGATCTTCAAATGTGCAAAAATGCGAGGTGTAACATCCTTCCCCCCTTTAGAACATTCGTCCTCGAATGTTCAACTAGTCGTACGGAGTCTCATAAGCACCTCGGGGGAGCTCCCTTTTCAAAGCTATTTCCATCCTTTGTATTAGCTCCTAAGCTATCCAATACCGTTCTCTTTGTCATACTCTTTCCCTTTATATACGTCCATTTTTACGGCGTCGCACTACTCAAAGTTTGTGCGAACTTCTCATATTACCTTAAACATTATTCGGACTTCTATCCACTCATTGTCGGTTTCCCCGACCTTACTAATTCACTTAAGAAAGGGTCTCCTTAGCGACTTAAGCGTTCATATCAAATACACTACCGTATCAACTGTTTATATCTCCTCCTTACATTCCCCTCACCTGCTTCCCCCCTTTTGGGGTGTACCTATACCATTATCCATTTATACTTCGCCTCATATCCTCATTCCCAATCTCAATCTATAGTAGAATAATAACGGCTTACTTTGCAACACTTGTACCATTTACTCTTCTTCGCCACTCGAACTTGAGACTTTTGCTCGATTAATGCCTTTCGTATCGTAACTTTGGTCGCTGAGATTCACATGTCCACCGATACAATCATGTTGGGATATCCTACACCTTCATATATACATGTGTATAATTACTATTAACTAGCCCACAAAATACTTCCAAACACCGTTCAAGCCTATCCTATTTCTAGGGCTATGATGCACTTCCTGTCCTTTCGCCGAGCAAGTCTGCCTCGTCCTACGCGTCTTCTTATGATCTCCAATTATTCCATACACTCTAGTTTCCCCTAGGTTGCTCCAGCCTCCTGTTGTCTCTGATGTTCAAATATGTAGAATTTCTTATAAACTTCCCAGGGGGTCACCCATCCTAGAATTGCTCCCACCTGGGCACGCTTAACCCAAAAACTTTGGGAATTCGGTGCCTTAACGTCGATATTTTCGTGTCCGCTTTTTCACATGGCATTTACTACTCGATCTGAAGCCAATCAAAACTTTACAGCTTCCGAGACATTTTCGTAACACGTCCTTTCTTCTACAATGACCGTTTTGCCCTTTTTAGTTCCTGATATTCATCTTCCACCTGTATGTATGACTATTTCCTGTCTGGCGCCCAACTCCACGTAACGAACAAATATATCCATCCGGTCTCACCTCTTGTGACTTCCATATCATTCCTCGCCCTTTTTCCGCCGATACTGGGCGCCTACAGAAATCGACGATTAATATAAGGAATCTTATCTCCTATGACTTGGCTCTATCGCACGATCTTAGAACAGAAGGAAGGTCAACAATTCCTAGATGCCCCGCAGCCTCCTGTTTATAAATGTGGCCGGCTTCACACCCATAAACAGGACTCTACCGGACACGACTTTGCGTACAACCCTTGGACCGACCGGCTCGATACCACTTTGTCACACCCCGACCATACTAGGGTGTGATGGGCACCGACCCTTACCTAGGGCCGAGCGAACCCTCTGGCTCTTATTCCATGCGTAAAATTTTTTTAGTTTCTCTAAATCAATCACACATGACAAAGCTCACTAAAAATATTCTTTCTATTGCTTTCCGAGCAAATCGAATTTGTAACAGTATAAAACTTATATCGTAATACAAACTGACACATTGGCCTACGAAGCCACCGACTGATCGACTTCCGTACCCACGACTGCGTCCGCAAAGTCTCTAACTCGTAATCGGAACTCTTGGCACGTGTACTCCGACTCGCCACACTCCGGGCCAAATGGAGCTTGCCAACTTCGTCGGAACATCTTCTATATTAACTTCGATCCGTCCGGGTGTACCGCGTGGCATGAACGCAGGCTCCCCGAAGAAGAGGGGTCGTACGAGTAATGTACCGAGTATGCAAGACATGAACAAGAACAACATAGTAAGAGTTGTAGAGCATATCACGTGTAAAACGGTAACTTTTGTGCGAGTAATAACTATATGGAAACATAGACAGTATCATAGGGTAAAGGAATAACCTGTACATGTGAGTGCCACTCAGGGCGGAGGCCATGCATGCCTAGCTTTTTCTCTTTCTTTTTCTGAACACGGTGTTTCTTATTTTTGTACATAGAAAACAGATACTTTTCAGAAAACGGTACTTTTTACTCGCATTACAGACGCCGAATTCATCGGCTCTCCCACCCCCTCCCCAACCCGTTGTCCCAAGTATATCAAATTATATATGTATATATCACATAAACGTACGCGCGCGTACGGCTCTCCCATATCCCGCGTCCGGGCATCCCGCGTCCGGGATGATAAGCCAGCTGAATCAGGTGGACACAGTTGCCCTCCCCATTCCCCACATATACATGTACATTCATCAATATCATGTATCATATACATTATCATATAAACAGCATGCATGGGAGCCCAAGGAAGGTCATGTGTCTATCGGAGTGACGTAAGGTCGGTGACCTCCGATTACATTATGGATTAACCGGGATCGCTTTGTCTCACCTTGAAGGAACGGGTATTTTAAGGCGAGACTATCAACGGACAGATATCATTAAAGAAAACATGGAATGAGATCATGGACATCATATGCATTTATTTGCAGACTCTGAAATCTTTTAGAAAATAATACCATAGCTAAAGGGTAGAATCGAAGGTTAAGGACTAGTTTATCACTTTCGTACTCGTATTGGATTCTTGACTTAAGGCTCATAGTCATGGAGTCATCCTCGTTATGCTTATCATAGACATGTTCTTTCCTTTACATCATCGTATCACTTTCATCATGGAAATATTCCCCTTAGAATAGTTACAACATTTGTCGGTTGGTAAACAAAGTACTAAAGAAAATCCGGACAAAGTGGGCCCACCTCGGGTCAAATGAGGCGGCGTACACAATTGACGCATCATACGTTTCATGACATTACTTAAGAGAGGTTTAGGATAGTCGGGTGTTGTTCATGCAAGTTCTAGGTATTTAGGAAGCTTTTTCAACATTTCACACAATTTCTAGTTCAATTCTACTGAATGAATAGTAACTAATTTCAATCTCGGTTTTCTAGGAAAGGAATTATCCCCGAGGCCCGTGTTCAAGCCTACTACGTCTAAGACATGCCAAGAAAGGAAGGTAAAGTCTTACATACCTCTTTCCGCTCCTTCTGCTACTCCAAATCCGAGTTGCAAATCCACCAAAATCTATGATTTGGTCATATTTACCAAATGATGATTAGTGCACTTTGAATTGGATTCTTAAATGAAACTTGGCTACCGAAATTTATTGACATTTCCCCGTAAATATACCATGCCACCAAGTTTAACTTGGCCGATTTCAATCAACCAACGATCCCGGGAATACAACCCGGCCAAACTAACAACATTACCCACAATCATACTAATAATTTCAATCAACATACTACTTTCTTCAAGATTTTCCAACTCCAATAAAAACAATAACAACCTTGTGATTTATATTCCAACAACACCATACTAACATCATTGTCTTCCATACATGCAAGAACATTACATTCAATTAACATAAACTTTTATTTGCAACATGAAATCCACAACCAAACTTTCCATTCATCATACCCTTCCATCACCAATACCACTCGCCAATGCTCACATATATGCATATTTTTTTCATGAATTTTCATCCTTTTCTTTACATTACAACAACAACAACAACAACATGCTACATAAAATCAACCCATCCTTCCATGCACACAACACACTACACGGCCACACCATGCATACACGGCCACATCCATAATTTCTACATTTCATGCTTTCCATTTATTTCCCTCATAAAATACATAACAACAACAATTAATATTCTACATAAGAATTGAATCATCACTTCCATACCATGCAAGCACCTACACGGCCACATGCACAACACAATTTATTTTCATGATTTTCATTCACTTCTACATACTATAATATTCACAAACCGTCTATAATACATAAAGGAAGGCTAGTTCTCACCTTATTCCTTTCAAATTCCCTCTTGGTTAAGATTATGAAATTGTACAAACGGATGATTTCCTTGTTTCAACAACTCTCCCATGTTGTAGAGGGCCTTCCATTTGATTGAAATGCTAGAAGAAAATATTTTTTTCTTGATTAACTTCCATGGCTTCTTTTTTTTTTTTTTTTAACCATGGCCGAACCTACTCTTGCTTCTTTCTCTTCTTTCTTTTTTTTTTCTTTCTAGTTTCTTGAATTAAAAGGATGAACTCCTCTTATATATATATATCTTCCCTCACTTTTCCATATTTGCATCTTAGTCCTTCAATTATGGTCACATACCCCCTTTCTTTCTCTTCTAGATTTTTCTTCTTTTTTCTTGACTTTTCTTCTCTTTTCTTAAATTTTCTTACTTGGTCAAAGATGACCAAGTGTCTTCTTTTGTACACTTTGGCCCTTCAAGAATTTTCTTGAACCTTTGTGAAATTACCATTTCACCCCTAGCCTTTCACATTATTCCCATGATGCCACTTTGCAAATTTTTTTCCTTTTTACCCTTAACCTTTCTCAACATTTCCACAATACCAATATCCATAAGTAACATTCCTCGCAACTCCGACATTAGGACTATTTAAGAACATGGTCTTGTCCTTAATTTTTCGCCATTAACTCGGGATCTTCAAATGTGCAAAAATGCGAGGTGTAACAGTTTCGGTTTCCGAGACCTCGCCATAGGGCCGGTTACCGTATACGGAGTTATCTTGTGATATGGCGTATGATATGATTTGTTTTGTTGACGCGGTATGTCGCGATATGTTACGTGTGATACGATATGTTTGGGGTTTGTACGGGATTTGAAACCTTCTGAGTATTTCGTGTTGTGGCGCCGGCGTCGGGAGTGGTGACCACATTCCCTGAGCGTTGTGCATGATTTTGATTTGCATAATGTATATATGTCATAATACAGCTTTTGTTATACTGATTCGATATATTTCTCTCCGTATCCTTATTTGCCTGTGATTTGGACTTCTGCACTCGATGCTTTACATACTCGCACCTTTTTCGTGCGACCCCTTTCTTCGGGGGGCCGCGTTTCATGCCGCGGTACGGACGTTGGTGATCCTCCACCGAGCTTGCTACACTTTCTCGCTATCTTGGATTGCTCCTTTCGGTCCGAGCGTACATTTTGGTATATATCCTTGTTATGTATGTTCTTATGTATATTTGGACTATTTTGGGTACGGCGGGCCCCGTCCCGTCATATGATTCTCGTCCGTCCGTCAGCAGGTCCAGTGGACATATTTCGTGGGTTGTGCCTACTTCCGTATGATCGTGTTTGTATCTGATGTGTTGGGCGATTCCATTCGCCGCGGCGGCCGGACCGCATATGTATATGATATTTTGTGGCCCTGTGTGGCCTTTGTTGGTATTTTACGTGTGCGGGGGATATTTTGGTTAGTCCATAAAACAAAGAAAACTCTGCCGAAATTTTTCTGGAAATTATCTAAATTTGAAATATAGCCTTGTCGGCTTTTGTCAGACACTTGGTCACGTTCGTTATGTTTTGAGATAATGTTTGATAGATATGCTTGGGTGCCCAGATCGGGCACTAGTCACGGCCTACGGGGTTGGGTCGTGACAAGATCATACAGGTAAGTTCGAATATATTTGTTCCGTTACCTGAAACAGAAGGTCCTGAATGGTTAGAGTGGGATACGAAGCTGTATATTTTGTACGGTATCATGGGTATTTGCGGCGTACAGATTTCGAGTAATAAGAATTTGCAAAGGTGACTACCGAAGGTCGAAAAGGGTAAATTAATAATTGTACAAGAAAGGACGTGTTGTGAATATGCCTCGGGATGTAAGGCCTCGATTAGCCTCGAATTATGTAATAAAGGTCGGTGTGGAAATGGACG
>NW_026720114.1:0-10333 GCF_029784015.1 Lycium ferocissimum
TTTCGCCCCACCAAGGAACAAGCATAAGGTAGTGTGCACAATGATCAATATCATTAAATTACATAAATGTCATCATTAGCTTCTTAGAGGCATCATATCATAGGCTATAGCATTTCTAGACTTTAGCTTGCTATCATCATTTTCGTATTCATCTTAGATTTCTTATCTCGTATAGCTATTCATGAGAGAGGACTCTTAACTTTCTTGGAGATGGAACATTCATAGTAAAAGAGGAAATTCATGCCATAGGACTCATGCCTTAGAAGGATCCTCACATACCTTTGCCTCTTAGCTACTCTATCGCTTGTTCGTTCTCCTTAATGCGCTTGTCTATACCTTCAATGGAATTCATATCGACATTAGCTATGTCATCGTAAAAACATACTTACTAAAGCTATATAGAAATTTGGGCAGCGTCTCCCTTTGTTTTATACTACTTTCCATATTCCATATCAATTCCCAACATTCATAATAATCGTACGCATGATTAACAACAATCATCATTCATTCATATGATTCGCATTTCATAATTCACCTCAATTTCCCATAATCATGACTAAAAATCCATCGTCATATTCTTTCGTATCCAACACTCATTTCATGTCTATAGGTCATTTATAACACATTTTACATCACAACCCGACAACAT
The DNA here is from genome assembly GCF_029784015.1 of Lycium ferocissimum. Lineage (NCBI taxonomy): Eukaryota > Viridiplantae > Streptophyta > Magnoliopsida > Solanales > Solanaceae > Lycium > Lycium ferocissimum. Next base: position 650 of record NW_026720114.1, read on the forward strand.
TCATGATTCAATTCCAACTATGTCTCAAAACGTCACTATTCATCATTCATAACCCATTTTGCTATTCTCTTTTAATGACCAAGTATTTTCAACTCCCAAATACCTTAAACAACATATAAATATCATGAATCTTACCTTAGATGTTTTAGGAACAAGACTTGGTTGCTAATACCCTCTTTTGAGCAAAACCCTAGTTTTTCTCCATTTGGATTTCTTGACTTGGATGATCTTTGATGATTTCCTTTACTCTTCGATTCACTTATTTAATGTTGTTGATCCTCAAATATCCTTGAAAACTTGTGTAATAAATGCAGAGAGAGAGATTCTAGAGAGAAGTGGTGTAGTGTAGAAATGAAATAAAATAAGTCTTGGTCCTCATATTTAATGAATTGGAAACTGTCCGAGGTGAACAATGGTCGTCCATGGAGGTTTACGGCCGTATTCCACTTTACGACCGTCCTCGTGGTCGTCTTTAACCTTAAGCAACCTTAAACCTTGGCAAAGATGCATGGTGATTTACGACCATGGTTTACGCCGTATTTCACTTTACGGTCCGTCCACCAGGTCGTATTTAACCATTTCTCCACCGGCGTAAAGTTGAAACCTTTGCATGCCATTTTACGATTCGGCTATTTACGGACCGTATTCTACTTTACTATCCGTATTTGGACTTCACGACCACTGCGCTTTTTTTGCCAACTTTCAACTTTTCACATTTCTAGACTTTTTATTCTACTCATTCCCATCCATTTACATACATTGCCCATGAAACATTATATGCTCGCACTCCTCGCTCTCATCACTAGTTCGTGCACTTGCGTACCAACGAGAAATTTTCTGAGGTGTAACATTCTACCCCCCTTTGGGAATATTCGTCCTCGAATGTTAAATCGCTAGGGATTCTGGAAAAATTTCGCCAGAGTTTCTCCTATAATATGGCGATATCATCCCGTCCCGACTTCACAATAAGCAACCCATAATATCATTGCCTCACAGGGCTACAACACAATAGCAATATAGATTGGCCACACACGACCCATATACATAAAAGTAAAGTGTACATACCTCATCATCTCGTCGTCTCATCATAAGCCTCTTCTGGGGGCTGAAATAAGTGCGGATATGTGGATCTCATTCTTTCTTCTGCTTCCCACGTCATCTCTTCTCGATTGTTATTTCGCCATAAGACTTTGACTGATGCTATTTGTCACGACCCAGCCCCGTAGGTCGTGACTAGTGCCCGAGCTGGGCACTCGTACCCATTTACCAATCATAACCCGTCATGGTGACTTATTAGGAACTTATATTTATATAAAACAACCACGGTGATATATATATATACACAATTATATATATAACAGACCATACATACAATCTGGGAATGTACAAAACACAAACATAACCGAACAGTGCTACCCACAACCCACATACATGTCTACAGGCCTCTAAGAGTCATAGCAGAATCATATGACGGGGACGTGGCCCCACGTATCCGGAATAAATATACGCAAATATATATATATACGTAACAGAAGAGTCTGTACCAAATGTGGACTCCGGACAAAGGAGCACTCCAAAATAGCTGAACAGGAGTCCTAAGCTGACGGCTCACCCAAACGGTACGTACGCGCTGCACGAAACGCATTTCGAAGAGAAACACGTGGAATATGTACCGAGTATGTAAAGCGGGAAATACATTAAGCGTAATCAAACCGAATGGTTATGTAGAAATAAATATAGAAATCGAAAAAAAACACAATTCGTTTCCTGAACTGCTTGTCATGCATATACATATGTCAGTAAGCCAAATCGTATCATAATCAGAGTATTGTATCATCTCTTATCATAATCAGAGTACATCATATGCATATCACTTACCGGAAATCATATACGAAGCACAACGAACAAGTATAATAATCAGAGGGTTAGCATGCTTACTTTATGAACATAAATCATATATATCAAAAACATATGTCATACGTGGTCCATAATGGGACCCGGCGGACGGAACGTGGTCGCCCTCCCCTTGGGCGCCACAACTCATCATACTTCGGAAGTTTTGTATATCTCCGATCACATCCTCCGTATCATATCCCAACTCAGAATCATATCATATGTCAGAACCATATCAGAACTCATCATACTTCATATCATATCATATATCGGAATCGACTATCATATTTCGACGCTCATCATACTTCGAATCTCATCATACTTCAAATTGTGCGCACGAACATAACCGGCCCGGGACTCGGTGAAGGAGGTAACAATAATATGCACGAGCAGAATCGTAGGAATCATATATAATGTACAAATTTCCTAAATCATATGCAGCATAAACATTCACCAAAATTTAGTAAATTAATCAAAACAAACTATTATTTACAAATTAGGGTCATAGTCTAATCAAACTTCCTTTTGAATGCCTTTCGGGGACATATCAAACAAACTTTGGAAATCACAATTACATATCGAAGTCATATGCGTAACAATCCGTATTTGAAATGCATACAAATCATAATTCTAAACTTATTAAATAAGTAGGGAATCCATGCTCGGAGATCAAGGTGAAAATAATACTAAATCTTTCTTAAAGGTCATTAGGGAGAATCATAAAAAGTCAAGGGCCCCACCACGGTTGTGACCCCATCCGAGCCCGACTACGAGAGTTAGGGGAATGTTATGTCTTATGAAGTTACCTATTATGTTTCGGGCGATCCGAGCTCATATGCAAAAGTTACGGGCGTTTGAAGTTCTAACCTTTTAATAGCAAAATTCCTTATAAGACTTTTGAAATTCCATCTTTTGGAAACATAAAAACCTTAGGTTGGTTACATCAAAGAGTGAGTCTTTAGGCACGAATAAAATACGCATCTAGGCTCGGATTCTAAGAGTGGGATTACCCCGAGGTTCAGGTCACAGCCTAGTAGTACTACGACATGCCCAAGAAGAGAAAGTAACGCCTTACATACCTTGTCCGCTCGCAAGCTAAGTCAAGCCTCAACTCTCGGATACGCCAAGATCTACATAACGCCAAATATATTAACATTAGCCATAAGCCTTTAGGAATTCAATTCCAAACAAACATTAAATTCTACCGAAATTTCGGCAGCACTTCCCAATAGAATACACCAACCCCGAGATTTCAACTCGGCTAATTTCAACAACAACCAAACTACAATATCAATAATAAATTCACAATACATTCCAACATTAATAGTCCTTTCTACACGACTTTAACCACATTCATAATATTCCAACAACATTCATGATATACTTATTTCGACCACTTCCGTTCAAACTAATATCAACGTTTATACATTCGACTACTAGTCCAAAGCCATTCAAACGATATTCAAGAACGTTTTAAACAATTCCCACAATTTCCCAAACAACCCAAATAAGGCTCCAACTCACCCGAATTTGTCTCCAAACCCGAAAACAACATCAAACCCATTATTTTCTTCCAAATTCATAGTTTACACCATTACGCCACCCACTAACAATACAATATTCATAAATACAAAAATTACATAAAATTCGCATAAACTTCCAAACCATCTCATAACCAACATAACATTATTCTAAATCATTAAACTTGCAATTTTTCCTCATAAAATCCGTAACGACGATAGCGAAAATACTAACGACGATTGTTCAATCACAACTACACTAAAGGGGCCATTCGGCCAACCCACTTCCACACACAAAAATGATTTTCATTCTCTTCTTCACACCACAACATTCAAAACATGCTAATTAACATTAATTCATTGTTTACAACAACACACACACACACGGCCAATCACTCCTCACACGCTCCAACTTCAATTTCTTTCCTAACATGAATTTCTTCTATTTTAGCATACTACGACACATATAAACCATTCATAACACATAAAACAAGATTACAACTCACCTTTCTTCTTCAACTTCTCAACTTGCCTTAAGTTGGTAGATAGAGAAAACGAGTAGACTATTTCCGAAACAACAACTCCACGTTACTTAGCACCCTTGAATTAGCAAGTTTGCTTGAGGAATTTATTTTTTTGATGGCTAAAATTTGATCTTGAATTTTTCAAGAGGTGGCCGAACCTCTTCTTTCTCTTGCTCTCTCTCAAGTTTCTTGAGTTTTCTTGAAATTTCCAAGTGTGGTAATGAATCATAAGATGACTAAGTCATCTTTTAAGTTCCTTATAAAATAAATCCATGTGGCCATGGTCCACCCTTAAGTGGCCGGCCACCTTGCCTCTTTATTTTTTTTTTTTTTTGAATTTTCAACTTTCCAAAATTAGCATACATACTAAAAATGGAAATTGCCTCCAAGTGTTTCCTTAACATTTTCATGACATTAAAATCACACACAACTTAAGCCTTTAAGACACACAAGAAGTCTCCACTTCACTTCTCGGGGTAGTCTTGTTCTCACTTATCGTCATTCACCCAAGTTGTCCCGCCGCTCAAAATACGGGATATAACACTATTTCCTTATTTCGAAGCCTTCGTACTTGCCTGTCTAATACGGCAATAGGCACTTCTTCATAGGCTAGCTTTTCTGTAATCTGAACATCATCAACTGGTACAATCTTTGTGGGATCTCCAACACACTTGCGGAGCATTGAGACATGAAATACCGGGTGAACTAATTCAAACTCTGAGGGCAAGTCTAATTCATATGCTACTTGACCCACCTTGCGGATGATTTTGTAAGGTCCAACATACCGAGGACTCAACTTTCCTTTCTTATCAAACATCATCAGCCCTTTCATTGGTGATACCTTCAAGAACACCCAATCATTAACTCGAAATTTTAAATCTCGCCGGCGGTTATCCGCATAAGACTTTTGGCGACTTTGAGCTGTCAATAACCGATCTCGGATCATTTTGACTTTCTCTACTGCTTGCTGAATCAGCTCGGGGCCTATTAACTGTACCTCTCCGACATCAAACCATCTAATCGGAGATCTACACTTCCTTCCGTACAAAGCTTCGTACGGAGCCATTTGAATACTAGAATGATAACTATTATTGTAGGCAAATTCTATTAGGGGGTAAGTGGTCATCCCAACCACCACCAAAATCTACAACATATGCCCTTAGCATATCCTCCAAGGTCCGAATAGTACGCTCGGCTTGTCCGTCGGTCCGTGGACGAAATCCGTACTAAGCCCACCGAGTACCTAGGCCCTCTTGAAAGGATTTCGAACTTGGTTGTGAACCGTGCTCCTCTATCCGAAATAATAGATATCGGAATACCATGGAAGTCGCACAATTTCCTTAAGATCAGCTTTCGCATAGTCTTCGCCGAGTACGTGGTTACCGGGAGAAAATGAGCCGCTTTCGCGAGTCCGTCCACTATCACCCATATAGAATCATACTTGCCTCGGGAACGGGGCAATCCTACAATGAAATCCATATTGATCACTTCCCATTTCCATGTAGGAATTTCATTGCTTGTAATAACCCTCCGGCTTCGATGTTCTATCTTCACTTGCGCGACAATTCGGCATTTGGCCACAAAAGTGCTATGTCTCTTTTCATGCCATCCCACCAATACATCGATTTAAGGTCATGATACATTTTTGTTGCTCGGGGTGGATAGAATACCGGGAGCAATGAGCTTCTTCTAAAGATCCGGCGACGAAATTCTCGCCACATCCGGGACACATAGCCTATTCTCGGGTACCCGAGAACTCCATCTATCGAAACTTCAATGGTGACCTTTCTTTTGGAAATTTCACACCTTTATAATACTCTAATTGGGATCCTCGTATTGTCGCTCTTTTATTTCGAATCCAAGGACGAAACTCAGGATTATTAATTCTAACCCCCGTATCGCACGAATCACTTATTCGCACTCCAAGGTTAGCTAGATGACGAGCTCATGAACCATTTCTTTCTTTTCGGAGGAACCCACGAACCGCCCATCGATCGGCGGCTAAGCCGCATCGCCTACTACATTAGCTTTTCCAGGGTGGTATAAAATATCAACATCATAGTCCTTCAATAATTCTAACCACCGCCCATCACGCGTATTCAACTCCTTTTGTTTGAAAATATATTGGAGGCTCTTGTGATCGTATAGATATCCACGCACACCATACAAGTAATGTCTCCACATTTTCAATGCATTTAATAACTACGGCTAATTCTAAATCATGAGTCGGGTAGTTCTTTTCATGCTTTCGCACTGTTCTCGAGGCATAAGCAATGACTTTTTCATGCGCATTAACAAACATCCTAACCCAACTCCGGAAGCATCACAAGATACAACATAGCCATGCGGCCGCCTTTCCGAAAGGTTAAACCGGAGCTGAGGTGAGTCTGTCTTTCAACTCTTGGAAGCTACGCTCACAGGCGTCATTCCACTGAAACTTTGCTAACTTCTGGGTTAATCTCGTCAATGGGGCTAAGATGGACGAAAAGCCCTCTACAAACCTTCTGTAATAGCCCCAATCCCGTAAAAGCTACGAACTTCTCGTAGAAAGGCGTCGTCGGCCTTGGCCAAGTCTTCCACACGCCTTCTATTTTCTCGAGTATCAACTCTAATGCCATCATCCGAAATCACATGGCCCAAGAATGTCACGAGAATTTAGCCAAAAACTCGCACTTTGAAAATTTAGCATACAACTCTCGATTTCGGAGAATTCCAAGAACGATTCGCAAGTGATCTCGTATGTTCGATTCCGTGCGAGAATACACACGAATATCATCAATGAAGACTATCACAAATAGATCTAAGAGAGGCCTGAATACATTATTCATTAAGTTCATGAACACTGCTGGGGCATTAGTCAGCCCGAACGACATCACTCGGAACTCATAATGGCCATATCTTGTTCTAAAGGCTGTCTTGGGAATATCTTCTTCTCTGACTCTTACTTGATGATAACCCGACCTCAGATCTATTTTTGAAAACCACTTGGCACCCTGAAGCTGATCAAATAAATCATCTATTCGGGGGAGAGGATACCGCCTCTTTATCGTCACTTTATTCAACTGCCTATAATCAATGCACATTCGCAGGGAGCCATCTTTCTTCCTCACAAATAAGATTGGTGCTCCCCACGGTGAAGAACTGGGTCTAATGAACCCCTTCTCCAGCAAATCCTTCAACTGTGCCTTTAGCTCTTTTAATTCTGCCGGAGCCATTCGGTAAGGAGGAATAGAGATAGGCTCGGTATCTGGCAACACATCAATGGCGAAGTCAATCTCCCTTTCGAGTAAGGCTTGGAAGCTCATCCGGAAATACATCCGAAACTCACTTACTACCGGAGCAGTGGAAAGTAGGAGACTCCGCTGCTTCCATATCATGAACTCGAACTAAATGATAAATGTAGCCCTTAGCGATCATCTTTCTTGCCTTAAGGTAGGAAATAAACCTACCTCTCGAGTGGTCGTATTGCCTTTCCATTCAAACACGGGCTCTCCCGGAATCGAAAGCGAACCAATTTCATTCGGCGATCAACATTGGCATAACATGAGGCCAACCAATCCATACCCATTATAATATCAAAGTCTAGCATCTCTAGCTCAACTAAATCGGCTTGGTCCGACGATCACATATCATAATTATACAATCTTTATATACTTGCTTAGCTATCACGGGATCACCAACGGGAGTGGATACCTCAAAAGGTTTGATCGGCTCGGGTCTCACCCCAATACGATTTGCAATATAAGGTAATATATGATAACATAGATCCGGATCTATCAATGCATACACATCATAAGAGAACACACCAATGTACCCGTGACCACATCCGGGGAGGACTCAAGATCTTGCCGTCAGTGTCACATATAGACCGTCCGTCGCGGCACACGAAGTAGATACTCCCCCTCGGCCCTACTTCCGGCTTTCCGGGGTCCGAGAAAGTCCGCCCCAGTAGACGTACTAAAGAAGATCCTACTCACCGATCACATTCGCGGGCCGGGTCCTAGTTCTTGCCACTCGTCGACGGCAATCTCTCATCATGTGCCCTACCGGCCGCAAGTATAACAAGCGTCCGAACCCTGGCGGACGCGTCCAAAATGTAATCCGCCGCACCGACCGCATCGCGAGACGGAGGTCTCTCCGACCGTGATCACCCCCGATTGTGAACACGGGGCGCCTTGAACTCTGGCCCCGTCCCGATCGGAAAAGAGCGATCAAATCTTCCGTCTAGCATCGGGGGAGGTGCACTAGTCTCTCGATCGACTCGAGTGCCTAGAAAATGTGCTCGATCCCCCTCTATAATCACGGCCGTGCCCATAGATCTAGCTCTTTGCTCGCCCTCATCAACATCATGTTCACCCTTTGTGGAGGTTGTTGCCTTCAAGATTTTGGGCATGAGCTTGGATTCGAGAAATGTCCATCCCGTCTTGTAACGAAGCCGTTAGGCAATCTTTGAATAAATGTGGCCCTAAGCCACTCACAAATCTATACACTGGCCACCCATGTCGGCCACCATCGTCGGGGCATACCTAGACAAGGAATTAAATTGAAGGCTATACTCCCGGATGCTCATATTACCTTGCTTCAAATTCAAAAATCTGTCCGCTCTAGCTCGGCGGACCTCGGGTGGCAAATAATGGCGAATGAAGGCATCAACGAACTCTTGCCACACGGGAGGAGGCGCATTTTCTTGCCTCGACGCTCTCCAATTGTTGTACCATAGAACTGCCACATCTCGGAGTCTATATGATGCTAACTCCACTGACTCGGTCTCAGAAGCATGAATAATCTGCAATGTTCTTAGTATCTCATCAATGAAGCCTTGCGGATCTTCATCCGGCTTTGACCCAAAGAATTCCGGAGGATTTAGGCTCATGAAGTCACGGGCTCTCGTACTAGCCGCCGAGCGATCACTTGACCCCACATTTCGTCATCGTGCTCGAGCGCACCAACCGAGTCAATAAATTAGCAACCTTCGGTCACTTGTTGACCGAAGTAGCCCTGTGAGGAACCGGAATAGAAGCCCCTTCGTAGTAGGAGGAATAGTGGAGGCATTAGATAAGACCTCGTGACGCGACTCTCCTTCATCAACATTCATAGGCGGTTCTCTTTCTTGTTACACCTTGAAAATTTCCCTTAAGCGTATAGTGAATAGACTAATGAGGGGTGCGATGTAGACAAAGTTTGGACAAGTAAGAACTAGTATGTGATGACGCTAATTAAGAATTTCAAAGGCATTAGACTTGAGGAAAGAAGGTTGTTAAGAGAAGCGAGACTTAAGTTAGTGTATCGGACGAGAATTATGAGCATTGAGTTAATGATGTCCTAATGATGTCCCAAGAAAGGGTTATAACGTCCCTTCGAATGATATTGAAGTGTTGAACAAGTGTTAAGAAGGTTCCATAAGGATCGGAGATCAAACGAGTCGACGAAACAAGACTCGAAGAACTGGGCAAACATACGGCCAGACATACTGGCCGTATAAAATCTACTGGCCGTATGTCCAGCCGTAGATTTGACCCAGAATGGCATGAGTCTCTGGACCAATTATACGGTCCAACATACGGTCAGTATGTTTTATACGGACGTATGTTGGTCCGTATAATTCCGTTTCGGGACTGAATTCCATTTTATATAAGGACCATTCTCCATTTCATTTTTTTCATTTCCCTTCATTCCTCCACAACACAAGAAGCCTCTAAAGTGTTCCAAGCAATTCATCCATGAGAAAACCATAGAAATCTAAGATC